>NW_009695931.1:0-4955 GCF_000703405.1 Apaloderma vittatum | reverse complement strand
CAATACACCCCAGGATGCCATTGGCCTTCTTGGCCACGAGGGCACATTGCTGGCTCATGGTCATCCTGCTGTCCACTAGAACCCCCAGGTCCCTTTCTCCTACGCTGCACTCCAACAGGTCAGTCCTCAACCTATACTGGCATATGGGGTTATTCTTTCCCAGGTGCAAAATTCTACACTTCCCCTTGTTGAATTTCATAAGATTTCTCCCTGTCCAGCCTTCCAGCCTGTCTAAGTGTCTTTGAATGGCAGCACAGCCTTCTGGTGTGACAACCACTCCTCCCAGTTTTATGTCATCAGCAAACTTGCTGACAGTGCTCTCTAATCCCTCGTCCAGGTCACTGATGAATATATTGAAAAGCACTGGCCCCAGCACTGAGGGACTCCACTAGATACAGGCCTCCAACTGGACTCTGCCCCATTGACTGCAACTCTCTGACTTCTTCCCTTCAACCAATTAGTGACCCATCTCACTACTTGGTCATCCAGACCACACTTCCTCACTTTACCTATGAGGATGCTCTGAGAGACGGTGTCAAATGCCTTGCTGATATCCAGACAGACCACATCCACTGCATGGCCACCATCCCAATTCATACTTAATTGAATCTATATCTTAAACCTTAATTACTTAGCATTCAAACGTTTTTATCTTTGACAGAATATAAAATAAGTAATCTGAAAGCCCTGGCAAACTGTTTTAGAGAAGTTGCTGTCTTTTATCACACAGCAATAGTGGCAATGTGCAGTAGATGGAATAGCTATTCAGTAACGGGAACAGAGAAATGTAACTAAAAATCAAAGTTTAAAAATGCTGAGAAATATAAACTAAGTAGATATAACTGAAAAGATGCTGGACTTTTATTTCCATTCCGTTAAGTGATATTCAATATACTTCTCATTTAGAAGGTGTTGGTGGCTTCAGAGTTCTTACATCAAAGCTGTTGTTCCCAGCTTCTTAGGTACAGCATCCTCTATGCCCTCACCCATCCCTCCAAAGAATAATCTGGAAGGATGTCAAAGAAATGTCTTCAAATACTGAAATAAGGCAATGTTAAGACCATTGTAAGTGTTGGTATTTTAAAAGGTGGAATTGATATCCTTAAGTTGTGTTCAAAAGGTAGATCCTTGAAGCTGAAAATGTAGTATGTAACTTTTTTGACTGTTAAATGCTCTGTCATCATCCCACTCCTATGCAATGGCAATACTAGAATTATTTTCCCTAAATTAAGCAAGCTGTTAGGACTTTTATCTGAAAGTAAGAATTTGTATCTCTAATGAGCTGATCACTAGGTGGAATTTTTACTGTTTGACTTTATATAGACATTCTCATGTATTCTATCATTTCAGTCTGTTTTTCTTTTCCGTTATTTGTACTCTGTATTCTTTCCTGCGCTTCTGTGTCTAAAAGGTCCTTTCTCGTCCTCAAATGGTTGTGTTGGTTCTCCACCTCATCTGGACATCTTTGACATGAAGCCAGTTGAAGAAGCTGTAAAATCTACCACTCCTCTCATCAATTCTGCTTTTTCCTCCAAACAAACAGTGGAACTGTTTAGTGGTAAAAAAACAACCAAACCCATTTAATTTCTTTGCAACTGGAGATAATTAAGATAATAATCTGGGATATATAATCTTTTTGTGGTTTGGACCAATCTTCACTTTTTATTAACAAGTGAAAATGGTGTATTAATGCCAGATGTAATAAATTATATGTTTCCTTAAAGTTTTATTTCTACACTTGAAATAACTTCTTATTTTGTTCAGATTGCCTCACCTAGATGTCTTAAGACTTGCAATGTTGGTGGGATTCTTGCTGATTTCTTTCAAACTGCAACCTCCTTCCTCTTTTATAATGAGGAGTGCAGGACTTACTTGAGGCATCCAAATTTGTTAATTATAGTTATTCTTTTGTTACTAAAAAACTCCTAATTTTTTAGCTGCAGACTTATTTTTTTTTTGGGTCTCCTATTCCTTTTTCTCTCTTAAACTGACTTTTCTCTCTTCGTTTTACAAAGATGACTTTAGTAGTCATAAACCTACATATGCTTCTGTGTATCATCCTCTGACTGTTGATGGTAATTTGAATTTATTTTTTAAAACTTCCTGATTTCTCTGTAGTGAGTGGTATTATTCCGTGAGTGTATTTGATTACTCTAAATTATTTTTTTCAGATTTTCCTCTTCATTCAGCTTCTCCAAGTACCACTTCTACAATTAATGTGGACTTTGATGCTGTTTTTGGAGGAAATTCTACAGCACCAGAGTACAGGACTATAAGTGGTAAAAACTAGCATATGACTAACACCCTGCAGGCAACAGTTACTTAACAATTTAGTGTAATTGCTATTGCAGTTCAAAATTTAATAACTTAATAGACTTACAAGCTGATTATGGGGCTGATAACTACAGTTGAACTGATTGCCTGCTATTTACTTTAAAATTAGCTTTGACTAATCTCATATACTGTGTAACAATGGCTTCCTCTCTTTTTGGGAAATGAACTTTGAACATGACCCACTGGATATCTCTTAATGGGTAAGCTTTATTAATGTTTTTTCAGTGATTATGATTTCAATGTTCTCTTGATACATGATGATGAGTTCTAACATTGAGAGGCATTATACTTATGAAAATGCAAAACTAGTTGTGTGTATGTGTTGCTTGAAGAATAGCTGAGTTGCGATCTTTCTGTTGGTGGATGCTATTTTACTGTGTAGTCAAGTCCTGAAAGTACTCTGAACATTCAGGTTACTAGCAGTATCATGAAAGTACTGCTATATTGTGTTACAATAACATTTTGAAACTCTAACAACTTTCTTCAGCTTTAGGGGATATTGATCATAATTTAACAGTACCATCAGATACTGCTGAAGTAAAATTAAGGTGTCCCTACTGATCTAGTAGACTATATAGCATTCCATAGGAAAATAAATAATTAAACATGTTTTGAAGACTTTAAACACACGTTGAACTCAAACTACTTAATGTTCGGTAAAGAAAATACCTCTCTGACTTACAGAAGGGCTTCTATTAAATGCAATGTAACTATTTTGTTAACAGTTGCTTTGATATTCTTTGTTTTAGCTTTTAACTTTCTAGATGATGTATTGCAACCCACAGTACCATCACAAAGTCAAAGAGCCACTTTACCCAAGCAGCAAAGCAGAAAAATTTTGGCAAATGACCTCGATTCTTCACTTGCTAATCTAGTGGGAAGTAAGTGTGAAGCTTTTAAATTTAATTTTCACATCTGTTACTGACAGCAAGCTTTTTTTGCACTAAAATTAAAAATACTGAGGAATTTTGTTTGTTTCTCTTGCCCTCCAGATCTTGGCTTTGGAGGAACTCCATCCAAAAAGTAAGTGCATATATATATTTGTATTTTTCACGTGACTATTTGGTAGTCTCTGTCACAGTTTACCTATGCTAACATGGCACGAGTCTTAACTCTTGAAAGTAATCTGGTACCAAGAACAGCAATGAAACAGTGAGTTTGTGGTCAGTCAGTGTAACATGGTCAACCTTACCTTTCAAAGTAATTAACTTGAGTTAGTTTTGCAATGCTGCAATTTTTATGAGCACCGCAAAACATATCGCAGTTACTCACTTAAAACTCCACTTTATTATGCTGTTTTTTGACAGTTTGTTTTTAACACAAAACAGAACCTCCAGACTTCATGCTTACTGGATCAGGGATAGATAAGTAGTTACTGATAGCTGAAATCTGTGGATGGGAGAAACTGTTTATGTGTATTAAGGCCTGTTTTGGTTTTCCGCTATACTATTACTCTAGCTGTTGACTCTCTGTGAAAACTAATAACATGGTTTCATTTTAGATCAGACATGCAGTGGACCCAGCCTGCAGAGAAAAAACTTACTGGTGGAACAAACTGGCAAGCAAAAACAAGCACATCAACCACATGGAACCCTACTCCCTTAGCCACTATTCCACATATGGTAACGTCTGTACTGTTGAAATCAAACTGCATGGTAGCAAATGCTACTTCCCTGGTTGAATTAATTTAAAAAAGAATAGCAAAGGCTGTTTGGGACAAAACTAGGGGCAGAGGGGAATTCTTGTAAGATAACTTCTCAAACTGAATGAGGTAGAGATTTTAGTATGCTTTATTTCCCCTCACTGTAAAACTTGCTTATGGAAGACTTAAATAATCAGCCTTTCACTTGAGACGTATCTCAGTTTATAAGTTCTTTTTGAATTGAAACAAATGACCCCAAGCCAGAAAACTTCTGATGTTCATGTTTGAGATGTTCCCACCCCTTCCCACATGTGCGCACACATGCACCTTTAAGAATCCTAAGAATGTGTTTCAAGGGCCAAACTGCTGTTTCTTCCAGTTTTCATTCCTTTTTCAGTTTTATAATGTGAAATACTGTGCAACCCTGTAAGGCACCTTAATTGTCAGGTCAGGCAGTACTTTGAATTTTGGATTTAGCTCAATAGCAATTTCTTATTTTTAATACAATACAAAATACTAAGTTTCATAGTTATTTTAAATGAATAATTTTCATTTCTTGGGGGGGATATTTTTAGGCAACTGAGTCTTCCTACGTTTTTAAAAGAGATTTTTCAAGCATCTTCACAGAATAATAGAACAGTTTTGGTTGGAAGAGACCTTCAAGGTTATCCAGTCCAACCTTTGTCCTAACCCTATCTACACCACTAAACCATGTCCCTCAGCACAACATCCCCCCTTCCCTTAAACACCTCCAGGGATGGTGACTTTTTAAACCCCTCCGGGGTTGGTGACTCCCCCCCCCCCCGGGCCAGCCTGTTCCAATGCCGGACAACCCTCTCAGTAAAGAAATTCTTCCTAATATCCAACATGAACCTCCCTTGGTGCAACTTAAGGTCATTTCCCCTTGTCCTATCACTGGCTGCTAGGGACAACAGACCAACCCCTACTTCAGTACAACCTCCTTTCAGGTAGTTGTAGA
>NW_009695930.1:0-2637 GCF_000703405.1 Apaloderma vittatum | reverse complement strand
GAGACCAGTAAGTTAATTCTGTGTTTCAGTACTGGCCACGACTTGCACTGTTTGAACCCATGTCCCTGAAAAGTTTACTATCCTTTACAGTCACTAATCCCTTTGCAGCAGGTTGAGAATGTTTTCTGTTAGTACATATGTATTCAGCAAGACTTTTCTTAAGAATTACAATGCGTGCAGAGGTGACATAAAAAGTACAATGCTGGGTGTACATCCTCCCTCTGGAACACAGCTTGGAGCTGCCAGCATTTGTCTGCTAAATATGAAGAAAAGTCAAATGCTTACTTGAGGGGAGAAAAACAACCTCCAAGCTGAGAAATACGTTTTCACAATCTTTATAAAGCGGAGAGACAAATGGGAACACAGACCTTTGTTCAATTCTGTCAAATTTTGGAAAGTAAACAACCTTTTGGAACAGTGCTTATAATTTCAACACAGTGTAGCCCATTTAATATACAGCAGATTAGTGCCTGCTCTGGCAGGATTTGATCTCTTAGGACTTTTTGTGTGCTGCTGTAAGAAGGGAAGGGGGGAAAAAAAAAAAAAAAGAAAGATGAAAAACATTAATTGTGCAGCAGGCCCAGAGTTTCCTCTGAATGGATTTTAAAACCCCAGGGTTAGGTTAGTTAGAGACTGAATGAATCACATTCACAAAGAGATGCAATCAGTTAAGAGGAAACTATCACTGGTGCCAGTTGCTTTCGCAATCTCTTAATCACAGTACAGGAATGCACAGTACTGGCAGTGAGAAGGCAGTAAGAAGGTAATAAATAAAGTTTTAATTAAATACAGAAGACTGGAAATAAGTTTCTTCGGTTTTCTTTGTGTGGTTTTTTTTTTTCACAAATGCAGAACTAAACAGAAGCACAGTGAAGTTTGGTTTTGGTTTCATTTTATTTTTAAAGCATGCAAGCACACACGTACAGGTATGTATACCCAAACGTATCCTGGCACCCTAAGTAATTTACACTGGAAGCAGTAAGCAGTAGTTTTCCTGAGGCATTAAGTGCACATGAAGCTTGCCAAATGGATATGTTAAAAGGTATTTACACTAAAACATGAGGAAACCACAGTGAAAGAACATTTAAAACCTTTTCATTGGCACTTCTCTCTTACCTGATGTTTAATGCTGTAGCAGTTGAGATGTAACAGGTAGCCTCACAAATTTCATTTTACTTGTGGTGCAATTACCTGTCTGTCTGAAAAAAGGCCTCTCTTGCCTAAAAAATCTTGGAGCTACTATGCTGATTAACATAACTGAAACAATTCAAGCATACTGACAAGATACGCTAACACTGTAGGATTTAAGCATTTTATGATTACCTAGAATTCACACAAAGTGCAATGCCCCTACACTTCAGTATGTGTTTAACTCAAAAAAGGTCTGAAGGAGTTGGTAGTCTATCAAATATCCAACTGCTGAGTACTGATTTTGGCTACATATGTGATACGCTAACACTGTAGGATTTAAGCATTTTATGATTACCTAGAATTCACACAAAGTGCAATGCCCCTACACTTCAGTATGTGTTTAACTCAAAAAAGGTCTGAAGGAGTTGGTAGTCTATCAAATATCCAACTGCTGAGTACTGATTTTGGCTACATATGTGGATACAGACAGAAGAGCTCGTCCATTGTCTTTGTGTAAAAATTGATAAACATATAAAATTTGATCTGTTATATTTGTATACTATTCTGTAAATGAGGTAGTTGCCTACAATGTATTATATCTATTTTCATACAATGGAACAGTGTTCAAGTTACAGAACAAGCAGGAATATATTTTACTGCTATTGTGACATTTGTAGTTCAGTTGCTGCTGAGAAAGATGAAGCTCTTTATAAAATCAAAATTGAACTTTTTCTAGACTGCTGAAGTCTAATTGACTGTCCTAGCACTTATTTCTCAAAGGATCAGAAAGCAAGTAGCGGCAACAGCGTTTGCTGGCACAGGAACAGTTTGACTTTTTTTTTTTTGTGCCTTTTTTCCCCCCATCCTATTTTTTTGAAGTCAATTGTTAGTCAGGTCAGTTTCACTGAAGAGGGAGTACAGAGGAGAGAGGTGTCAGTCAACGTTATAGAGAGCCTTTACAAGATTTCAAGGGGGAGACAACCAGTTCAACTAACCAAGTCTGAAAGGGAATGTTTGGAGAACCAGACCTCGGTAATTTGTAGTCTTAAAAAAATTACTAACGGCTCAGTAGTATCCACAAGAAATATGAAGCAGCTTCTGATGTGAATATTAGGACAGAAAAATATTTTAACACTAGTGATAAAATCATAAATCAGGACAGAATCTTTTTAACATTCAGAAGAGAGTATTCAAGAACAGTATAATTTCACTCATTACAGATCAGAAAACATCACCACTTATCATTTTTAGCCTCTGTAGATTACGGCCAGGACCAGCACTCTATTATGCTGCAGATGGTACCTATAGATAAGGAGATGTGTTTGCTTAGGTGAAATAAAAAAATGGAAGTGTATTATTCTCTTTGTACAGGGAAGTACATGGAAGCGGGTTAGCAGAATCTGTAAGTATTGGAGACTGTCTATACAGTTGAGTTGGAAACAGGATAGATGCTGCAGAATGGGCAAGTTGGGAACACTTAGCAGTTTTGTTTTGGGGTTTGGGGGG
>NW_009695929.1:0-223 GCF_000703405.1 Apaloderma vittatum | reverse complement strand
TCAAACAAAGATATGGGGATAGGAATACCAGTTCTTTACTGAGAGATTGCAAACTACGAGGGGTAATGATACAGGGGAAAAAAAAACAACAAGAGACAAATAATCCCCGAACCCGACAGAGTCAGAATACCTGACTTGGGAACAAAAAAAAAGTTTGAATAGATCCAGATTACAGTCCTGCCGGAATGGCAAATGCTGCTCCGGGTGATTCGGTAGAAAAGTC
>NW_009695928.1:0-1082 GCF_000703405.1 Apaloderma vittatum | reverse complement strand
AGGAGGTTTCACAAAAATATTAGAAAAAACTATTTTACTGTGGGGATGCCAGAGCCCTGGCACAGGCTGCTTAGGGAGGTTGTGGAGTCTCCTTCTCTGGAGACATTCAAACCCCACCTGGACATGTTCCTGTGTGACCTACTCTAGGTGATCCTGCTCTGGCAGGGGGGCTGGACCAGATGATCTTTTGAGGTCCCTTCCAACTCCTAACATTCTGTGATTCTGCAATTCTGTGAAGGCACTGAGATACTGAAGAGATGGGAAGAAATATATAAATACGGTAGGACTTAGATCTCATTATGCAGTAAATCTGGATTTGAATAAAATCTAGACTGACTGTCAATGATGCTGTTGTAACTAAGTGGTGTGAAAAGGGTGAAAGTTATAGTGTTTCTTTCCCAGATCTAATCTTTGCAAGAATTCTTCCAGCTAGATCATTCTGACAGATTTATAGGGAATTTATCTTAATTCTAGACTGCCTTTTTCCTCTTTCTAAACTCAGCACCTGAATGTTTTCCAGAAATACCAAGCAATGTAACTGAGCATCTGTCAGGTGTTTGCTCTCTCACCTTCCCAAGGGCAGAAGTATGAGTGTGTGCATTAAGGAGAAGCAGATGGTAGAGTAAGTGTATTCTGCATACATGGATTTGGTCAATGCAGTAATATTATTTAAATACCAGATCCTCAATAGCTGAACTCTAAGTATTGGCATATCAAGCTGGTGCGATGAACGTTTTGGAAACCTTCGGGTGGATAAGACTGTATAAGACTGGAAGTGAGAGTCATTCCAGGGAACTCTGCAGAGGAATATTATTTTGTAGTGCTGCAACCAAAAGGCACCGCTGGATTATCATAGAATCATAGAATGGCCTAGGCTGGAAGGAACCTTAGAGATCATCTACTCCAACCTCCCTGTCATGGGCAGGGACGCCTCTCAACTAGATCAGGCTACTCAAGGCTCCGTCCAACTTGGTCTTGAACACCTCCAGGGAGGGGGAAGCCACAACGTCTCTGCGCAATTTATTCCAAAGTCTTGTCACCGTCGTACTGCAGAATTTCTTCCTAAAATCTGATCTAAATAT
>NW_009695927.1:0-7206 GCF_000703405.1 Apaloderma vittatum | reverse complement strand
TTTATCTGGATTTCAGTAAAGCATTTAACACTGTCTCCCACAGCATACGCATAACTAAAGTGAGGAAGTGTGGTCTGGATGACCGAGTAGTGAAGTGGATTGTAAAGTGGTTGAATGAAAGAAGTTGGAGGGTTGTGGTCAATGGGGCAGAGTCTAGCTGGAGGCCTGTGTCTAGTGGAGTCCCTCAGGGGTCAGTGCTGGGGCCAGTGCTGTTCGATATATTCATCAATGACCTGAATGAGGGATTAGAGAGCGTTGTCAGCAAGTTTGCTGATGACACAAAACTGGGAGGAGTGCCTGACACACCAGAAGGCTGTGCTGCCATTCAGTGGGACCTGGAGAGTTGGGCAGGGAGAAATTTTATGAAATATACAACAAGGGCAAGTGTAGAATTTTACACCTGGGAAAGAACAACCCCATGTGCCAGTACAGGCTGGGGACTGACCTGCTGGAGAGCAGCGTAGGGGAAAGGGACTTGGGGATCCTGGTGGACAGCAGGATGACCATGAGCCAGCAATGTGCCCTCGTGGCCAAGAAGGCCAATGACATCCTGGGATGTATTAGCAGGGGGGTAGCTAGTAGGTTGAGAGAGGTCCTTCTCCCCCTCTACTCAGCCCTATTGAGGCCACATCTGGAATATTGTGTCCAGTTCTGGGTCCTTCAATTCAAGAGGGACAGGGAACTGCTTGAGAGAGTCCAGCGCAGAGCCACAAAGATGATGAAGGGAGTGGAACATCTCCCTTGTGAGGAAAGGCTGAAGGAGCTGGGTCTCTTTAGCTTGGAGGAGACTGAGGGGTGACGTTATAAATGTTTATAAATATGTAAAGAGTGAGTGTCAGGAGGATGGAGCCAGGCTCTTCTCGGTGATGTCCAGTGGTAGGACAAGGGGCAATGGGTACAGCTGGACCATAGGAGGTTCCACAAAAACATTAAGAAAAACTTTTTCCCTATGAGGGTGACAGAGCACTGGCACAGGCTGCCCAGGGAGCTTGTGGAGTCTCCTTCTCTGGAGACATTCAAAACCCACCTGGACTCGTTCCTGTGTGACCTACTCTAGGTGATCCTGCTCTGGTAGGGGGGGCTGGACAAGATGATCTTTCAAGGTCCCTTCCAACCCCTAACACTCTTTGATTCTGTGTAATATCCTTTATGAATGTTCTATCAATTTGTCAAGTAATTTTTAAACTTGTGGGTTTGGCCATCATCTCTCAGCAGTGAATTTCCACAGTTAACTTGAGTTAGAGAAGAAAGTACTTCCCTCTGAAGCTTCAGGATATTCTTTTTTTAAAAAAGTAATTATGTATCATCCTTTTTCACTGCAAGAAATAGCAAAAGTCATTCGATAATTTTTTCATGATACTTGTCATTTCATAAACATCTAGCATGTATTCCTTCAAACATCATTCTTTCATGTTGAGTAATCCAGACTTATTTCCACATATGGAAGTTGTCTTAGATCTTTGATAACTTCTTTTTGGCCTTTTCTATCTCTTACCTTCTAACCCATCCAGCAAGGAATAAGAAGATCAAATCTATATCTTTTATGTAGATGAGTGATCATTATGAGTTTACAGAGTTGCACAAGATATGCTTTCTTTTGTCTTCTGTTCCTAATAATCATTGATATCTGGCTTTTTGTCTGAGTTGATACGGTCATGAAAGTCCCCATAGAGACATTATTCCTCTTTGGTTATACTGATCTGGAGTCCATGAGGAATTCCTCCCACTTCAAATGCACTGCTTTGTATTTATCAGCTTTGACTTTATTTGTCATTTTATTTCTTAATTCTTTATCATCTTAGCAAAAGAAGATAAGCTGAATGCATCTATTCACAAAATACTACCAGCAGAGATAAAAATATTGCTGCACTAATTTGAACCATGACTAAAACCCATGTTTTCTTCCTTACCTTTAAGATATACACATGACTTAATATTGCAGAAAATTCAGCTTCAAAGGAGGAATGTAGAGACTCCTGAGAATTCCTGAACCTGTAGGTTAAGGTGCTGTTCTGGGAAATGGGAAATCTTTCCCCAAATGCTTGTTCCAGTTAAGTCAGACAAGAGGAGTGAAACATTCTTATGCTGAGAGATTGAGTTAAGCCATTCCTCTAGACACACAATCCTGAACTACACTCTCAATGCCCCATGCTGTTATCTAGTACCCCACATTTCAGCCCTGTTAGGCTGAAAATTCAAAACACGTTGTTTTTGTAAATGTTAATGTAAATGGTTTTTATTGCAACTATTTGTTGAATTTGGATGAAATAAGTAAATTTTTTTTTTTCATCTTTACACTATGAGCTTTTATTGATTTTTTTTTTTGCTCCACACATCCCTCAACTCTCTCCTCCCACAAACACAAAAAACCCGAGCCTCAGACGGTCTCGTCTATTTCATTCCCAATGAGAAGGAAGATTTATTTATTTTTTTATGTGGAGTTATTCAGTTTCCAATTTCTAAGCCTCTGCACTTAGGAAGGTGTAAAATATATGGGATTGGTTTGTCGTACCTCTATATTCTTGGCTGTAACGAAAGTTAACTATAAAAGAGGTTTCCTGCACTTGTGTGGCCCTGAGAAAGGGATTATTTGAGGACTGGAGAAAAAGCCAGAATTGACTTTGTGCAAAGTATCGCCTAGCCCCTGAATTTTCACTACCTGGATGTGGGTATTAAGCAGAAGGATTTGCACCCAAAGAATGTGCCTCACAAGTCTGCAGAAGAGTCTGTGCCAATGTGTCGGTGGGGAGAGTTTAGAGATACACATCTAGCTGATCACTGACTTCTCAGTTCAGTGGCCAAATCATTTAACTTCTCGAAGTAAAACTCACTTGAGATTTGAAGGATAAGCTATTTTAACTGAAAAGAGGAAGGTCAAAGGGATTTTTTTTATTTGCGTTAAACGTCAAAATGTTGTGTTGTGGTTTGTTATGCCTGGGAAAAAAGTGATGTGCATCTATGCTGAATATTTCTGTAAGCCCCGCTTGCCTTTCCCATTACAGATTGGGGGAGAGGGTGAATGCTAATCAGACGCTTTTTTGAAAGTAGGCAAGATAATTATTTGGGGTCAGAGGTAGAATCCTGAATACAGTTCAGTGGGGCAGCTTCAGTAGTCTTTGGAAATGGGTTGACAGAACTACTTTTCTTTCTTGACATCACTTTTATCAGAAGGGTAACAAGAGAGAGGTTTACTCATACTTGCTGTTGTTTAAAAGCAAACAAACAAACAAAAGTCCTTCAGAGAATACTCACGTATTAGAAGCTTGAGGTCATTGGGGTCTGGCAGGAGGAGTCACGACTTTCTTTGTCTTCATGAAAAGCAGTGTTTAAACTTCCTGAAAAAGTGCTGTTAGCTTTGTGTACAGGGGCCAGCAGAGCCTGATGATAAAATGATGCAATGTATTTTCCCCTTGCTTTTCTTACCAATGCTTATGTGAAATGTAAGGGCATCTTTAAGGTACTGTTCCTATTTGTTTAATTGGTAATACAACTGCATCTGATTCATTTTGGTCTACAAGTACTGTTGTACTGTGCTTTCAGCAGCTTGGTTTAGCATGCAGAACCAGCAAGTACAGACTTAGACAAAATGCTGTTATGCACAGGCAATCTGAATTTAATAAATAACATACTTTAGTTGTGTAATCTTTGAAGATAGTAATCTCTGTAATGGTTTATATTATTATAAACTATATTATTAGCGGTGGATCTTGTGTTTGGAGAGGAAAGCTGTACTGTCCTGGTAATTTCTGCACTAGTAATTTCTTCTTTCCTCATTATTTCTGTAGTGTTGTTGATTTTGTTTGCCTTTCTTACATGAATACACAAGGCTAGTTACTGAACTTTCAATGTGTTAGCTCAGCTGAGGAAATGTTTATTAGCATCATATTCAAGGATTAAAACTTGCAGTAGTGGAATAAGAAGCTGTATGTTCTCAGGTTTGTTCATCAAAAAATAATAAGATAACATAGAATAGTTAAGGTAGCAAAAATGAATGACCTTTTTCTTTTATCTTGACTGTTATAGAAACGTATTTTATTTCAGATATTAAAGCTATGATGGATTGGAAATCGGCTCAATTGCCTGAATTAGTGCAGTGTATAAAAATTATCATTTCTCTTGCCTGTCTTCAGTTTAGCCATTCAATATCAAAACTCCTGAATTTAAATAGAGAGATTTTAACAGAATATGAAAGCACAGTAAGGGACAATCACAACTGCTCAAGCTGAGGATTCAGCTAAGTTAGTGTCAAGGATTAGGGCTGGACCTTAAGAATTGATTTTGTATTGGCACAAACAAGGACAACCAAGATTTTTAAGCAGTGGCCAGAGGAGGACTTCTTGGGAGGAGAAAGAGCTTAGGAAGCATACGTGGCATTTCCCCTGATACCCTCTCAGCATCTGATTCCTTTCAGCAATGGTGCTGAACCTGGTGTTGTCTGATTAGTGAGCAGTAACCTTAGTTTGCCCACAGCACCATTTGGCAGCAAGACCGTTACCATTTTTGGCATGAAGACCCCTTCCTTTAATCTTTAGCTTTGAGCCTACCTTCTGCTACCTTCACTCGATGACTTGTATTTGCTGTATTGGAAAAATTGGAGGGCTGTTCAGAATGATACTCTTTAGGTGATGGGCACAGTATTTAACAGCAGTGTCCTTCCACCCAGTGAAAGTGCAGACTAGAATTCAGAGCCAGGCTTCCCCAGTGGTCAGCCATCATGTTGTCCATTTTTTCTGACAGAACATTTCTACAAACTTGAGTGCAAGAGTTTCTGCCTCTCAGAGGAGAGGTATAGACACTATATGCAACCCTTATCTTAAGGTGCAGTTCTGGCTTTTATTGATTGTCCAGTTAGCTTATGACTGAATGGGTCTGTTTCTCATGAGACCGGAAAGACAATCAGTGACTTCCTAGTCGGATTTTTCCCAGCCTTAAGCAGTCACAGTAGTCACATATATGTTACTACAGAAGAGCAAATGTTTATGTCAGTAGAAATAAGATGCAAAATTTAGACTCTTTTACTGTACTTGGGAAGTTGCTATTCCACAGTAACTAGTATGGTTTTTTTGGTCATAGAATAATAGAGTGGTTTAGGTTGGAAAAGACCTTTAAAGATTATCTAGTCCAATGCCCCTGCAGTGAGTAGGGACATCTTCAGCTAGACTGGGTTGCTGAGAGCCCTGTCCAACCATATGTCATGTTGATACTTCAAATCTTTGTTGCAACAAAAGAAAGGTAATAGGATATTATCAACTCATAAAAAGATTCTAGGAACTATTCCTCAGAACATACTTTTGTAATCCAAATCATCTGATGTTCATACTGATTTTTAAGCTGTCTACGCTTTTGTATCCTGTAGTGAATTCTGGATTCAGTGTACCAGGTGTCATTTTTGTTGCACCAGCTAATAAAAAAAAGCACTTAAACCAACTTGGCCTCTCAGGAGTGAAACTGTTCTCATTATATAAATGAAATAGTCAACCCTTCCTGTTAACTGCATAACAATTTTCTCATCTACTTCACTCTTCTATTTCTACTTCACAACACAGCATTATCAGAACTCTTAGTAAATCATTGTATTCTGTTTATTCCTTTCAAGAAGTGTGTATCATAATGATTTTCTTATTAGCATGCAGGAGAAGTGGTGAGGATTTTTGTTCTGGTTTGTTTTTCAAGGAAGCTTTTCAAGGCTTTTCATCACAGTCAAAATTCATTTGGCAACGAGAAGGTGGGCAGCTGCTTTGTTATTTATTCTCTTCATTTCATAGGTATTTCTTACCATCTGTCTAGGTGCTGTGGCAAGGATATTGGTTCCTTTTGGCTACCCCTATCCTCCCCTGCCCCTTTCAAAAAAGGAGACTTTTGTGGTAAAGCTAAGCATATGTAATGGCCAGCAGTTGCGGAGAAGTCAGTCTCAGCCGTTGCTCTCCCGTTTTCCTTCTCCTTCCTCTCAAGCACCTGAACTCGTGCTCCTGCTTCTGTGCTGCCACTGGCTCTTCTCTTCTGAAGCCAATGGGCTAGCGAACTTTTCCTAGCAAACTAGGAAAGCTCCATGTACACCTTGTGCTTAGAGCAGTTCTAAACCTAAACTGCCTAAGATGTAGAGTGAATGAGGAGCATTGCAAGCAACAACGATGATGGAAAGTGGAGGAGCTAAGTTATCTTTTCAGATAGGTGTTACATGATGTGTAATTCACATCTGTAATGTAAAACAGTGGTGTAGACATTAACCAAGTGGGTTTTCGTTTTGGTTTCTCTTGGTTCATTGCATAGATTGAGGAAAGTATCTCAGTGCCTCCTAAAATTAGCCCACTTCTCTGTTATTCTAGTGGGTTGCCTTCTGGCATTTTTGGCAAGAAATGTTTGGGCATGCTGTAATAAGAAATGTGAAGACATTGCTGGTGGGAACATCTAAATGTGTCTTGGAAAAGGTTATGAATAGAAATAGAGGGATCTGAGCAAGGAAACAGTCCCTCAAAAATAAGTTTGCTCAGAAGTGTGACGGATTCTGTCATTTTTCCCCATAGACTTGTACTCTGAACGCGCACACACACACACACAATCTCTAGATAATCATTAATGTGTAACCCATATACTAAATTGTATCAATTTTTCCTGTGATTATAGTATTGAAGTGCTGACAGAAAGCTTTTAACTTCAATGAAAAGAGATACCTGAGGAAGAACTTTGGAGAAGGGAGACATTATTTATCCTGTTCTGCAGGCCTTCCTGGATGTCCTGCCAGTTTGAAGGGGAAGGTTTTGAGTTCATCTCTTGTCTTCTGTGCATCAAGTTTCATGGTTGTGGTGAACACTTATATTAAAATCAGTCTTTAAAGTAGATAGCTTCATTTATTTGACAAATCAAGTAGCCAGATATGGCGGATTTGGGACTGCATAGGTAGGCCCCAGGGTGCTGCTTGGCAGGTGAAGTTGAGGGAGAAGAGTGCAAGGAGGTGGGGTGGGAGCAGCCTCAGGCAAGTGATTTGGCACGTAGCCCTGTAGGTGTGCAAACATCTTGGAGCCTCCTTGCTGTCCTACTGGAAAACCTGCGCAGGTAGTACCTGGCAGTGAGTAGTTCTGGCAATGCTAATGGTACCTCAGATGCCAGGTGAGCAGGTATGTTACAGAGGATGAGGAGGGCTGGGAAGGTGATATATCCATGACTCACCTCTTACATTCTTGAAGTTTCTGTACTTACTGTTAATAG
>NW_009695926.1:0-12012 GCF_000703405.1 Apaloderma vittatum | reverse complement strand
GGATGCTTGTGGCGCAGCAGTCACTGGATGAGCCGCCTCAGCGCTGAACCAGGCCTCCTGCAGGCACCAGCACTGGAGGACACAGGAACGATCGGTTTTCTTCCACAGGAAGGGCCAGATGTTTGGACTTCTCCAACCATATACAGAAAGCCAAACTAAGCATGCTGGGAACAATTTCTTTGCTCAAGGCATTGCTTTGGATGAAAATATATTCAACCTCCTAGCTATAAACATAAAACCAAAGTACTCCCCTTGCCTCTGCCCAGTGAAGGAAGTTAATGAGACACTGGAAATCTTGTTACCTTGAGCTAAGCATCACTAGGCCTGTACTGGAGTATCAGTACTAAATAACAGATGATAGTGTCATTCAACTAGAATTTACTGCATCTGCACACCATATATTTCAATATGTCTCATTCTATAAATATTTTTGTGTTATCTTTGAAATGGTATTTTCTTAAGAGTCCAATTTAAAGAGTATAAGAAGACATTTTCAAGTAAACAAAAAGATTTCTTTTGGCTATCTTCAGGCACAAGTTTCCATCTCTTTAGGTCTGAATTCGAACAGTTTGCCCAGAAGAGGGATGTTTCTCTACTTCCATTTCTACTGATGGGATGAGAAACAAGCCATCATTCTACCAGTAACGAAGAAAAACAAGCTGACACCTTCAAATGAGGCTAGAGGGCTTGCATCCTGCAACTAAGCATTAGAGATACTGCAAATTCAAGACTGAAGTATCTGAGGTTTAGCTATTCTTGGGTTTGTCTCTTCTAGATACCCCTACCGATACCCACTTTTCCCTGCTGCATTTGCCTGCTGCAATTACTACACTTAGATTTGCAGAAGAAGAGTAATAAGGAAAGACGCAAATACTAGGACTTAAGAGAAGCTGAACTGCACCTCCTGTAAATCAACCTCCTTTTATCCAAATTACATTAGCTAATGGTGACAGCTCCTTCAGATACATTCACCTTCAAAAGCTGATCTCTCTTAAGTAATTACAAGAAAAGCAGGGCGGGGGAGAGGAAAGGAGGCTGAGAAAGAGAAAGGCAAGCTAAACAAGGAGAACTGTAATAGCTTCCTGTCAGTTACTGCTGTCTGCTTTAGAATTTCTGTTTGGCAGTCAGCCTGGGATTGGAACTTCGGCCTAAGAAATTCCTGACCAGACAGAGTAACGTACGTGATGGTGTCTGGACACAGCATGCAGAGATGTCTGAAGCAAGACACAAACATCTATTTAAAGGGAGAATGTGGAGCTACAGAAGTGTGTTACTCAATAGCTAAGTCTCTCTATAGCCTGCATTTTGTGTAGCTGATAGCACACAGACATTAATGGGTGCTGACTTCATAGGGACAGTTGGAAACCAAATTCCGTCAACACAGAGCAGTGAACCCCACAGATGTTTCATTGTGAATCCTGAAGGTACAATTACAAAAAACATGTAAAATTCTAACTGCATTTGCAACTTCTTTACTTGGATCAATATAGTTAAAGCCTATGTTTCAGCTAGTCAAAAGCAAAATAAACTATTAGTATTAGATTTGAAAGGAATCAACATCACAACTAGGATAAGGGCCAGTTATGATGCTACAGTGGATGCTATACTGCAATTAAATACAATGCTAACAATGCTCAAAGACTGAGGTCTTAAATACCCCTTTAAAAGGTAAGAAATTACACCATGAATCCCTCACTTTCTGGTGTAACTCTGTAAAACCTCCAGACGCTGCCTAAACAACTATGATGAGGCTAACATGGGGAGGGGATGAGACTAAGAAGTCACTTGTATTGGGAGAAATGAGTAAAATCCATGTTAACCGCTTGGATCCACCTTCCAGGTAAATTCTGGTACAGTCACCCAAGTTTATTGTAAATGCCCCAGTCCTTCACATACAACTTCATAATGCCCTCATCTACCACAATTTATTCTCCCTGATCTCCTTAAACTCCAGTTTAACTGGAGATGCCTTTAAAGTTAAGGCATCCCCACTTTAAACTAACCAGTTTTCTAAGGTGAAGCTAACCAGTTTGCTAAGATTCCAGATAGTTCCTGTCTGCTGAGCTCTGTGTTTGGACAGTATTAGCACTTAATGCACTTACTAGCACAAATGCGTTCATTAGCACAATAACAGATGCAATTTTTCTGACACACTACCCCCATTTTCTTTAAAGGAAGACAAGCCTGAGCCTGACGCCCAGGCCACATCCCCACCCCAACTCCAATGCCGGCCTACGACACTCTGAGCTATCTCAATGAGATCAGTGCCCTGCGTGATTCTGTCCACCTGACTAGATCTGAGCTGCCAACCCTATCCCCAATTCTCAGACCTACTCAAATCCAGCCCATTTCCACTGCAAATTACCCAATGCACCCTTATCTGCTCAGAGATCACAGAATCATAGAATGGCCTAGGCTGGAAGGGACCTTAGAGATCATCTAGTCCAACCTCCCTGTCGTGGGCAGGGACACCACCTCTCGACTAGACCAGGCAACACATGGGGACCGAGCGGGAAGCCACAAAGTATGATCTGCTCTGATCCATTCCAAGATCCCCAGAACTCTCTCTAGCCAAGACACTTCAGCATTAGATGGGTCTTTTCCGCAGGAACGAACGTAGGTAACAGCACAGCAATTAAGATGCCAGTTGTGTCAGAGCTCTGGAACAAATCCTGCAGCTTCATTCTTCTCCAGCCTTCCTAATTCCTCCGCAGAGCCATGTATCTCTCACTGCCAGCTCTGAGACACTGAATCATAAGAGAAGTGCAGTTCGTTAAAGCCTGACACAGGCTTTGGCTCAGCTGGTGATATCACTAAAAGGATTTTGTCTCTGATTAATTTCAGCCTGTCAGTAGATGTCTCTGGGCAGAATGAAGAAACCTGCCACTCTGTATGTTTCTGATTAATACCAACTTCTCAGAAGGTGCCTGGAGATCCATCAACAATCTTAATTAAATTCAACTGAATGGATGACGACTAATCATTAGGGGAGTGGCTCTCTTGGGACCATGGCTGAAGAGTGTGGATGGAAGGACAGCAAGGGAGGCAGATGGTTGCTTGTCTAACATAGCAAAGCCTGCTTAAACAGTCATGTCCCTGATGGCTGGGTTTCAATCAATTTATCCAGTTACCAGCACTTTAGGGGTTACTTGTTCTTCCACGCCAGTTAAAACTACCCTCTGCCAAGGTGCAAGAGTGGCTTTCTGCTGTGATTCTCCAGGACACCATTTCCAGTGAAAGGATCTCACTTTCCTTTCCCTCTAAACATAAACATCCACTGTTTCTTGCCTCTCATTCTACTTACCATTACAGAGGACCCAGAAATCTTTCAGTCTGAAAATTACCATAGTGACAGAAATAACAAACGATAATTATTTTTCAATTCTAGACATTATCAATGATAGGTATCAAATCAATACTCTTCAGTGAGGTTATATGCTTCCTAGAAATTGCAGTCCTTGTTTCTCCTCTGTCACCTCACAGAGGGCACAAACTTATCCCAGTCAAGTCAATTCTGAGACACAGTACTAATAGAATCTACCCATGTTTCTTATGAACAACAATGAGGAGATATCTATTTTTAGACCATTAATGCTAGTGAATAAAGCTATCCTGACGGCTTCAAAATCCTCCCTCTAGTCACACATGAAACAAGCAAAAAGCATGACAAGTAGTGAAATGACTCACCCTAGTTAGTAGAAACCTACCAAAGGGTTTACAGAGGTAATCTCTTTATCATCCTCAATATTTGATATCTTTGCTAAAATTCCTCATTAGTCTCAGTTGTGTGTTTTTAAGAGTACGGCACCTGCACTGTAAGAATTTGATTAAGAAGGATGTTCAGTCTGAGTATCATAAAAGCTTTCCAGCAGTCACAACACAAGTGATGACATTTGGCCACTACTTAGCTGGGCTGGTTTTAAAGCAGTGAAGTGAGAAATCCAAGAACAGAAATCAAGAACAAAAATCAGAAACTTTTCTCCAAAACATTAATAGTTGCTGCAGTGACCTTTCTCCTGCACTCATGTCCTTGCATTAGTAGAAACGCAACTAGGGTTGAAAATTGAATTCACTTTGGCTGAGACTGGCAGTAGTCTTTGGCCACTGTATAGCAATCCATTTAAATGCATTATTATGTAAATTAATGGCAAACTTTTCAAGGGTATGAGACCTGGTTTCTCCTCCTGCCTCCTCCAAATAACCGGAGAGAGGTGAAAACAAAGCCATGGTGGCAGAACCATCTTTATTCAACACTTTGCAGCCCTTGCTGTGCAGAGAAGTGGATGTTGTGAAGGTCGGTCAGCAGCCTGGAACAAAACTGCAGTCACAACTCTTTAGCCAACTGAGAAGGATCCCCACCTGTCCTACCACTCAGGAGTTTACCTGACAGCTATACAAATTATTCATACTATGCAATGAAAGAAATAATTCAGCCTTAATCCTTGTGCACCATGTACAGTAAGTTAAATACATTTAGGATATTAATATAGGCAACAGGCACACTTTATAATCATGGACATATTGTGACAGAGGACATGATAAAGCTAGCATGATCTATCACTGCAGAAAAAACTGCAGACAGAAGAGAAACACAAGGCTCAAGTGAGCATCACGGCTGGGAAAAATGGCAGCTGGTATTCATTACCTTTTGAGAAGTTCACCACCTGTAAGACTCTAAAAAATAGTTAAGCCTAGGAAGACACCAAGAACTCAGAAGAGAAAGCTAGTGAAACTGTCCTGAGACTCTTAACTACAAACTAGAAGGTGTATTTTGAAAAGCTCAGACAAAACACACACCATATCTGTAATAAAATTACCTTCATACCTGTGCTACTTTCATACTCAGGTTAAGAAGGGGTATGGCAATCCGAAATACTCACGCTCGGCAACTGTCATGAAAGCTCAAAGCTTTCTGTAGTAAATATATATAGCAAAAAAACCAACAAACAAAAGCCCCTGTATGGCTAACAAAAAAAACCTTATTGACTGGTGACTGTAATATACTGAGTAAGGATAATAAATGGTAGCGAAGGAGTGCTTTGCTGTAAAATAGCAAATTAATGAGGTAGGGTCCCAAGGAGTAAGTTTTTACCTGGTTTGCTAGGTGCTTTGAAGTTTGTACCACTGTATCTTCGATGCTATTGTTGGTTGACAAACACATTCATTTTGCTGAGAGGGAAGGCAAAGTGAGGCTTTAGGACATCACTAATCAAGAAGTACGTAGGTGCTACGATACACATACTTATACTGGTGCCCCCTTCTGTTATTCCTGCAATGACAGTACATTAAATGTAGCATGTCTAATATTTGGCAATGGCAGATATATTATAACAAATATGTGGACTTGGTTATGAATGCCATACTTCTAGAAAATCTACTTAAATTACAGGGTAAAATATCAAAAGCACAATGTGCTAATACTTGCTTGTTATTTTTTATATTTAGTACAAAAAGCAAGATCAGAATTTCTCCCCCTGACACAAACACTTGAATAAGAAAGGGTTTTGCAATATAGCTATGAAGAGAACTACGCAGTCAAAGACAACGAAATTATTTTCTTTACAGAAACATGAAATGAAGAGAATCTTAAGCAACTGAAAGCATTAATTTAAATAAGTTATCTAAATATCATTAAAACATTCAATAGAAGTCGATATACAGAACTAAAGCAGCCTTAATTTGTTTTATCTTAATTTACTTCTCAAGGACATTGTAGCCACTTCAATTCTAAACACATACATCTGTCATGTTAATCTGAGTAATCCAGTTTAACAATTAATTCAGATATATTCACTTGGGTAGTCATGTCTTCTTAGTAACTGAAAAATGCATTTTAGCTAAAGAACCACTTATTATTATTACAGAAGAGATATAAAAAAGCAGTGTTTTCCTTAAAAAAATATCAGGTGACATTAGCGTATGCATTTTCTACATTTAGAAGAATCCAGTCATAGTTATGTGTCTGAAGTCTCCTCTTTCAAGATGCTCTGATTTTAGCACTGCAATGTTGTTCTGTTATCTGAAAGTCAAACATTGAGATGCATATCGTCACCTATACTGGTATTATGGGGATTTGAGAAAAAAAAAAGAAAAGAAACTAAGTGATTCAGGAACAGCTAAGCAATAGGTAAGTGACTTAATTAGGGACAGTATGCAGATTCACTCCTGTTTCTAATTTCTACTGTCAGGCTTCAGACTTTCCACAGCAAGGCACAAACTACCTTACAAAACAAAATTATCCCACAGACTCTAGATTTCCTTTACCAACATTCTGTTTTAGGCATGGGTAACCTCTGTCTATTTACAGTCAGTAGTTACTTCCGAAAAGGGAGGAGAAATGGAGAAATAAAATATCATTAGAGACATCGCTGCATTGCAGCCATATGTACCTGTGCTTTTAAACTCGTGACACTAAGTGAATTCGTCTCCCTCCAATGCAAGGTCAATTATTTCAGCAGGGCATCCCACATGGCAGGGAACGGTGAACTTTATTTTTACCTGTAAGAGATATGGGCTACGAAACAAGGACTATCTATCCACATGTCATCACTTACTTTTAGGAACTCCAGTCACAGACCAGGCTCGTACCATGTTAAGATTTTGGTGCACCTGATTCTGATCAACCACCTCAGCACAGAAAGGTTGCAAAGTCTGTATCCAAACTGCAGAAACTACTGGAAAGGCACTATTGTTAAAATGTATTTTGTCTTTGAAGAAAGCTGCAGATACTCGAACAAATCAAAAGCCCCTGAATTGCGAGCATTAAGGAGACAACAAGAAGTCAAGAATATAGCTGGGATTTCAGACTTGATGGAAACTTAAAAGAACCAAAGCACACTAATTTTACTCTAGTTCTGCATAATACCAGGTAATACACTTTCTGGCATGAAACACTTTATTGAAAGTTGTGAATTAAATAATTATGTCTCTCATCCCATTGTAGATTATCACCTGGTAAGTTAGCAAAAGAGGAAAATTAGGCAGATAGCGACCTGCCCATAACTATCCAGTTACCCTGAAAAGTAGGAGTATTTGAGGCACGCTTGCTTGAGGAGACTTTATTGCTGTAATTTCATAAGGCACGATTGCTCTCCACAGACATTTGTCTCTTACAATTCCTTCACCGGAAAAGCTACTTGTTAATAGCAGATAAAAGTAGACCTTAATGAAGATAATACATGACTGATAAAATACTTATAAAAATGATTAACATTTTTGAGATTAAAAAAAAATCCCTGAAATAACTTAGGGCATTTGAGCAAGAGTCTGAAGAGATGTTCCTCTGAAGTCATATAGGCCACAAGGAAACTATACCAAATGCATAAGGAGAGGAAATTCCTCTTTTGTCCCACATGTTGATACCTCCGAGTCAGGAGTGGTTTCACACTACAGACCTGAAATACAGATTGAAGTAGTTGCTAAGATCTCCACTGCTGAAATCCAACCATAACAGAAACTTACTTCATGCATCATAAAAAGTCTCTGTGAGGGTTTTTCTTCTATTTCAAGGCAAACATTTGGAGCGAGGTTAAGAACTTGCAGTCTCAACTTTCAAAGCAATTTTTAAATCAAGCTCTTACAAAGATGGGTCAGTGCTGCCTTGTCCTCTTGAGAAAAATCTCATGCATGTAGTCCCAAAATCTTCCCTGATGTGACTCATTGCGATGAATCATAGCAGTGAGGGCCTCACCCTGATCAAGGCTTTGCCAATAATCCTGCAGCCACATCTCTTTCCAACTGAAACAGAAAAAGAGACATCACCACAAACCATTAAAAAACCACAAATGAGTGTGCAGCTGAAATAGCACTGACAAATTTTTTTTCTTTCATCTTAGAGAAAACAGACGCAGAGATGATCATAAAGTATGTTGTTACCATGCCACTGCACTCCAAGTCATACGAAAATTCTCTACAGAAAATATAAGCTCTCTATTAGCTTTACAACGTTCTAGAAATATTAGCATGCGACGACAGTGTTAACCAAAGACACTATGTTATTAATTGCAGAGATTAAAAACTTTTGTTAAAATAAAATCTAGTCCTTACATGATTTTGAGAGTAGCCTTCCGTGGCCAGTACGCATATAACAGCCTAAGAATAATCCTTCTTTTTTTTTTTTCCAGATAAACCATTTAACAATTAGAGAATGCCAGGTACTCATTATAAACTCAGGTTATACACAGCAGGGACAAAAAATCATTAGATCCCTCAGCCATGACTCTATTCTTTATCTCCACACTAGACACGTGAGTTCAGGCTTTCTCTCTCTCTGCTCTGGTACAATTTTTCCAGGCATATCTCATATTTACAAACAGGGCAAACAACATATTATGGTCCAATGAGACAGAGAAACTTCTGCGGGTTACAACCGTAGCTTGGATCATGGACCAACTGTTCAAACCTCCCTGCTGGTGACCACGGCACAGCGTTTGACCAGGAAGTGGCAGAGGCACCTGTGCTGTGCTCTCAGAGGTTTTCCTGTACTGCCATCTGCTGCTCAAGCAAAAGAAAATGTGAAAAAGCAGAGAATACTCTTGCAGAGGATGCCGCATAGCATACAAGGAAAAAAATCTCATTTTACTACCAAGACTGAAAAAAGGCATTAATATTACAAAGCTCCAATATATCAATCAACCAACAGAGAACAAAGGCTTATGGACCCCTTTTACTTATAAGCATACATTTTCAATTAGTCAATACCAAGATTAATTGTACTGTGAAAAATGCTTTTTAATGACATACATCGTAAGTTTTGTGAAATAGGCATTTCCTACACATGAGTGATCTCAGGCTTATTTTCCTTTTTAATTTCAGTTGGCCAATTCTGAAAGCATCCAAACATAGGAAAAAGTCGCTCCCCACACTTACAGAATTCTTCATGCCTTTTTGTGGATGAATAAAGTAATAAAAACTTTTTTAAAGCTTCGCATCAACGTAGAACTTAAATCTGAGTTAACGTACTTGGAATGATGGAGTCTACATTTTCAACACGCTCTTTCTTCCAACATTGTGACACTCCAAAGCATTAAGTTCCTTAGTATAGAAAAGTACTAACCAAGTTGTAAACTGATATAAACTGCAGTAGAGTATACTGACAACTTCCTTCTGGTCAGTGCATGAGTTCTTACCAGTATTTTCAAAATGTCATTAATTTAACACTGCAGCAGGACTGACATAAGAATATTGAAATCTTTAGTGACAGCTATGAACATAGGCAAAATCTGCCGTGGCTGAGGGTCTATCGTTACGACGGCTGTCTGATGGCTTACAGAAAGGTGAACAGCATGCACTTAAGTAATTACCTACCAAGAGAGAAAATGTTGCATGTAATGCAAAGAGAAATGATACACCTGGAGAACCCAAACATGTCACATGAGTAATACACGCTACAGAAAGTGCACACGCTGTTTATGAATTACAAGAACCCTTCCTTCTAGCAAGTGCAACTTTAAACACTGTCAACAGAAAAACTCAAGCTTCAGGAACCCGAGCGCTGACTTGTTTTGTACGAACGCGCATATAAATACTAAGTAAAGCGTGCAAATGAAAGTCTATTCCACTCTCAAAAGTGGTTGCTTGAGGGTTGGTGTGGTTAGTTCCCTGCTGACAGACTTCACAGAGCAGCTCGCACTAGAGGTGGCCAACATTCGGCTACAGGCCTGGGAACTGCAGCAACACCAGCAATCCCTGTGCACAAAGGGGATAAGCAGCTGCTCCACCTACTCTCTGTCCTGTGTGGTCCCTCTCTAAATAAACGTGATGGCGTCACTGTGCGGACAATCACCCCTCCCTCAAACAAAGTGGCTGAGACAGACAAAGGAGAACCACATCGCTAGAGGTCACAGAGCATTTTAACAGAATGTTTCAGGTGTTTCACGCTCCTCATTCTACTGCTTTTTCAGCCTGTGTTACACAATATTGGCAGAACTAATACCCCACTCACAAGACATAATATAAAGTGTAACTGGAGATGTATTAAGTGACCCTTTAAGCACAAAGCATTATTAAAAGTTACAGCTACTAGAAGCTTTTTTCCCTTCAAAAAGCACAGCACTGGTACATTACCTGTCTCCTCCAGAGACGTCATCAACACTTCCAAACCCAGGAGTGGGCATAGGACATCCCATGTGCTTGAACTGAGCTATGCGAGGTCTGGGGGCTGGAATTTTCCCACGAGACTTTTTGTGTTCCTGCTCCTCTTTGACCCGAGTGTTCTCCCTGTCACAGATGAAACACTCGAAGCCATTCAGATAATTGGGCAGCGTCATGTCATTCACACCCCACTCCCGCCTCTCCAGGCTCTCTAACAAGAACTGATTTTTGATTCCACCAACGTTTTTATACTCCAGATACTTCATATATTCTTCTCCATTCTTGTCCAGGAAATCAAGGTACTTTGCCAGCTCTTGGGGGCTGGCAAAGTCATCTATAAGAATGATGGAGTGGTTGTTCGGCATCCAGTCCCGCACAGCTGGGGATCCTCGGTATACTGGGACAGCACCCAAGTGCATCGGACGCCACAGCTTCTCCGTCATGTAGTCGTCACATATGGCATTCTCCAAGGCCAGATGAAACTTGTACCTGGCGATAAAAGTCATAAATTCAGAATCTTCTGTAGTGGCTGTAGAAGTGTCTCTCAGTCGCTCACTGGGAAGCTCACGGTTATGCAGGCACTTCCCATAGGAGTCAACCTAAAATAACAACCGTCATCTTTACAAAGGGATTTGTTTGCATGGAGCTTCTTTTCAGAGATTATAGTTCCCCTAAAATTCCTAACTTTGATCAGTTCCTAGTTACCTTAGTTTAGAGCTTCACCTTCACTCCAACTCCCAGTTCTAACAGCATTAGAGGAAACAAAGAGTGCTCAGTTTCAAAACCAGCATAAGCTATAATACAGATTGAGGGCTGGGAGGCTGCACGGACAGGAAGGTGTCACTCAAAACTGTATTTATTATTAGGCAATTCAGAAACTGAGAGGTAGGGAAGGGCATATCAACTCACTCTCTGTTAATCTATAAGTCATCTTTCAACAGAGAGACATTACTTTTCCAAACACAGTTCCTGCCAGTCTCAGCAGGCTGGCAAAAAATTTCCAGTTGTTAGACTGAGAAAAATTGATGCAGGGACGTAAAAGAATACTGTCTAAAAATGAAAGATAATACACTTGATCAGGAACCTACTTCATTGTTTCACAATATACAGTCATATCATAAAAATTCTGTTGTCTTTGCTTCACTACTGAGTACATCATGAACTTGCACAATAAATGAAACACGACCCATAGAAACAGCTGAAACTACTTAGGAAAAGAATGTTTCTGATAAAAACTAAAACCAGATGCTTTTCGTCTCCCCTCTAATCTACTGCACTTCAGAATTTTTATGAAAAAAAACCCCACTAAACTTTTTTCTTCTTGAAAGAAACTACATCATCTCACTTTACGAAGCTACTCTCCATCAGCTGTGCCACAGCAGTACAAAGCACCACAGAAATCAACACGGTCCTACCACAAGGCAGCTAGGGCACAGATTCTCAAGACACAGCAACCTGTGTTTTTACTGCCTGCCCATACTTTCAGATGGGCGTAGGGCTTGTACACAGACAAGTATATGTACTCTAACTTAAAGATCCAGAGACCAGCAACTTCCAGCACTTGGTCCACATGACCATGCTTATTCACGCTTAACCCGACTTGTGACTGATCCCCAGTCTGGCCAACTCCAGGCCTACCTACAGGCAAGCAGTGCAGTCTAGACCACGATTCAGGAAGGAAAACCACTAGTTTTTCTGTCCAGCTCGTAGTCGGCATGCATCCCGTTAGGACTCGTGTCTCGGCTACAAACAAGGACAGGCAGACACCATTAAAAAGGGCAGGCGGGGGCAGCGGCCGGGCGGACCCAGCTCCTAGAGCACCGCCACGCACCTGGATGTACTTCATGAGCTCCCGCACGTAGCGGTCCCGGTCGGAGGGGACGTCGCAGTGGGACTGCATGTAGAGCACCGGCCCGTAGC
>NW_009695925.1:5809-38932 GCF_000703405.1 Apaloderma vittatum | reverse complement strand
ATATATTTTATATATATTAATGTATTGCTATATATAAGTATAAAAAATAAATATTCTGCAGTGCATGATAGTGTTCAAATGCAGGCTTCCCTAGGGGGTCATGGTGCCCTGCATCAACCCCGCTCTTGCCAGCGTGTGCCTTCAGCTGCCGGATGGCTTGGCTGGCACTGTGGCGCCTCTGTCTGGTGCTGGACCTCTCCTTGGTGTTGATAAGTCTCGTGAGCCTCTACCTCGAAGGTGGGAACTGTCTGCTGAAAATCAAGAAAACAAAAGTGAAAATACTGCAGCCTTCTAGTCCTTGCCTTTTTGATGTTTATATAAAAAAAAAATCAATATTTTGAAATAATTGAGCATACGATTATTTTTTGTAATACCCATAATCTGCACTGTGGTCTGTGATAAAATGTGTGCTGATACTATGAAAGCCTGTTTGTGCACGGATAGTCTTTATTTTTCTACAGATAAATAGTCAAATTCACTAATACAGTGGTTAAAAATATTCTTACATTAAGAACCAAATGTTTGAAAGTATTAAAATGCACTCCAGGAATATCATGGCAGCTATGGGCCTGCCCAATTTAGCAAGGTAGTGTAGAATTTCTGGAGGCTTAGTCCGTCTGCTCTCCTTTTCCGTATTAGATGTCACTGTGTGTTTTTACTTCTGCTATTAAGTACAGCCAACCATTCTGCAGCCGTTTCAGCCAATTCACAGTTGATAAAGTCAGCTTTTCATTCAGGTCTGTTGTAATGTAGTTACCTGAAGTATTTCCTTCCTAATTTTGAAAGCCTTCTGTCTGTACAGCAGTAAGAAAGTTCAAGGCCTTCAGGCTTGTAAGTGTCTGCAATCAAAAAGACGGCCATGTCGTACTTTAAGCCTGTCTCAAACATTGCCCTTAGAGCATTAGAAGTGAAAGCCTCGCAAATATATGAGTAGCTATCAAATATTTCACTTGCATTGAGAAGGAGCATGTGATCTGGCTCTATGAATTTTTATGAGTCTAAAATTTGTTCAGTGTTTGCAAGGTAGGGTATTTTATTCCAGGATTGTCCCAGATTACTTAATGTCTTTGTTTACAGGTATTTATTTAAGCCTGAAACATTAGGTATAAGATATCCAACAGCAAACAGGCAGTACCTCTTAAAAGACATTGGAAAGGTTAAGAAAATTAAGCAGAGGGGAATAACCTAAAATTGAAGGGTTGCAAAGGGGGTTTTGTACGACCAGACCTGTAAGCCAGAAAGATCAAATGAAATTCAAGCTTGAAATTAATTTCATGTTCTGGTGTATTTTAAATACAACCAAAAACTGTTTTGGTTTTCTCCATCCATGATATTTCATGATATTTCATGACATATTAATAGTGGGTTGTGTTGTGCTGGGAGAGTCTGAAATGTCTTCTTTTCTCTTCTTTCAAGTGCTTCTAGGGGTCCATGGCTGTTTGCCTACATCTTTTAGAAGTACCTTTCTAGAGTCAGGACAAAAGAGCTGGGATCTCCTATTATTTGGGGAAGTATGTAAACTCCTGTCACCTTTGTGCTCATTCAGGTGCCCATGAAGAGAAAATTGTGAAAAATAAAGCTTTACAAGCAATATTAGAACAAAGGGTACGTTCTCTCTCTTAGGTTCAGCCTGCAGGATACTGCACTTAAAGTGTTTGTTCCTTTTCTTTTGGGCGTATGAAGGCAAGCAAGTGAATTTCCGAAGTTGCAAGACTCCCAGTTGCTGTTCTTCCCATCTAAGACCATGAGCAGGGCTTTGTCTTGTGGCAGAGAAACAAAGATTGCATATGATCTAGTAGGCTATTGATCCTGCCTCTGCTCTGGAAGCCTTGCAGACATCCTGTTTTATACATTGAGGTTGGTTGATGAGCAGGGTTGCCTGAGTTAAGCTCTTGAAAGCACGTCAGTACAGCCTCAGGACTCGGAATGCTGCTGCTGGGTATTCACCATCTCCTTGGGAAGCCTCCAAATATTGCGGAAGGTAAGGGTTTCCTTTGCAAAAGGAGGTCAGCGTGAGAGAGACTTGAACTGTGACATGGTAGGGGAAAGAACATGTTTCTGTTGTAAAAGCAAGAATCTCTAGCCAGAGGAAAACTTTTTTTTTTTTTTGGTGAAGTGCTGATAATTGTGTGAATATCTGCCTGAGTGAGACCTTTCTTTCCCACGAGGAAGTGACTGAGATTCTAGTGTTCATCGCTTGTTTGTGTGTAGTTGCAGTCCATGCAAGGTGACTAAGGGAAGGAAGTGAGACACAGGATGAGAGGCAGTGGCACGCAGGCTGGCATTTGTACACCTGTAGTTGCAACAGATGTAAATTCAGCTTTAGTACTTTTGAACCTAGAGGTTGTTTAAAAATGGTCATCGCACAAGTATTTCTAGGACTAGTCCTGTTAGGAACTACTCTTCTATTAGTAGGTCTACTTCTGTTAAGAAAAAAAAAAAAAGGAGGGTTGTTGTTGTGGGTGACTCCTTTCTTCCCTTCGGAGGGGAGCAGAGGGCCCCAGATGCTGACTGGATCCATCCCCCCGTGAAGTCTGTTGCCTGCCTGGAGCCCAGACTGGAGACGTTGCCAGGGAACAAGTTGGTCTGGTGTGGCCCTTGGATTATTACTTGCTGTTGGTTATGCAAGTTGGCAGCAATGAGGTTGCGGCCAGAGGTCTAAAAGTGATTAAAAACGACTTCGAGGCACTAGAGTTGAGGGATCAGGAGCACAGGTAGCGTTTTCCTCAGCCCTCAGGATTCTCTCATGAGGGAGCAGCTGAGGGACCTGGGATTTTTTTAGTCTGGAGAAGAGAAGGCTGAGGAGAAACCCCGTTGCTCTCTGCGACTGCTTGAAAGGAGATTATAGTGAGGTGGGGATTGGTCTCTTATGCCAAGTTACTAGTGATAGGACAAGAGGAAGTGGGCTCGTGTAGTGCCAGAGGAGGTTTAGGTTGGGTATTAGGAAAAATTTCTTTACTGAAAGAGTGGTGAGGCAGTGGAACAGGCTGCCCAGGGCAGTAAGCGATGGAGCCCCCATCCCTGCAGGTGTTCAGAAAACATGTAGAAGTGGCACCTGAGGACATAGCTTAGTAGTCATAGTACTGCTGGGTTGATGGTTGGACTTGATCTTAGAGGTCATTTCCAGCCTTAATGATTGTATGATTCTTGTTTGTAAATCTGCTCACTTGACTTTGTTAGGATTTGCTAATTAGGAAGCACTTTTTAAATGTAACTGTTCTAACTTGTTTCAGTTCCCCATGGCATACAGTTATGACCCCTCTGAGCTTAGGATTCTTTAAATTTTCCCAAACAGTCCATGTTTTACAGGTGTAGATAGTGAAGAGGATTTGGTTTTTCTTTGTCAGCTTCTTTAGTGAGGCAGTGCTGAAAATCTGCAGGGAGGAACGTAGGGTTTAAAAGATCTGACACGTAGTGGTTGGAGGGTTTGATGTCTAGGGTTTCTCGCTGTTTCCCTCTGGGAATTAAATTACTCCCTTAAGAACTGTCAGTAAGTAGACAGCTCAGGTTCTGCTTTGTTCCTCTAAAAAACCCCACTTTTGTATCATGTCTTGAAAGTACGTGTGACGGGTTTGTGTCTGGTGGGTTTTTCGGTAGTGGGAGGGCTTTGGGGTGGCTCCTTGTGGAACTTCCAGTGCCTCCCCAAGCCAAGGTGAAAAGCCAGACCTGCCTCTGGCAAAGGCCATGGCAGTTACTGCCTGTGTGATCAATAGAGTTAAGAGGAGAAACCTGTTGGGCCAACTTCTCTTCCTGTCTTTTGTGTTGAGGAGTTCTTTGTTTTGGGGGTGAGGAGAGCAGGCACGCTGCCACCCGCGGAGCAGAGATGGCAGGCTGGGGCACTTCGGACTGAAGACATTCATGGTGAAGGGTCCAGGACGCCGCAGCCTGTGGGAGACCTGCCAGAGCAGAGGACCTGCCCCAGGCCTGCTGTGACTGTGAGGGAAGCCCACGCTGGAGCAGTCTGTTTGTGGGAGGACGGCAGCCTGCGGGAGAGACCCGCACTTGTGGGACGGACTCAGGTTGAAGAAGTTTGAGCAGGACTGTCTCCTGTGAGAGGGACACCGTGGTGCAGCAGGACAAAACTGAGGAGCCCTCTCCCGAGGAGGCAGGAGTGGGGTGGACAGTGTGTACTGGATAGACCGCAACCCCCTGCCCAGCTGGGTGGGGGGAGGAGGGAGCCAGGAAGAAGGGAGGGGCGCGGGGAATGTGTAGTTAAGATCTGGTTGTATTTATTTTCTCACTATGCTGTTCTAATTTATTGGTAAACTGGTGGTGGTTCTGTGTCTGAGTTAAGTTGATGTTTTTTCACCCCAAGTCTAGTCTGGTTTTTGCCCATGACCATAAGCAGTGGGTGAGCCCTCCCTTGTCCTTAATCCTGACCCTCAAGCCTTTTGTTGAATTTTCTCCTTCCCGTCCTGAAAAGCAGTGGGGTAGCAGTGAGCGAATGGCTGCGTGCTGCCGGCGTGGGCTCGGAGCACGACAGTGCTGAATGCTCTATAAGTGCATAAGAATGTATAACATAGGCTTGATTCATTAACAAAAAGCAGACCTACATTTTCCCTTGCGGTGTGTTTGCATACAGTGCTCTGTTAGAAACGATATTGCTTTAAAATGAGGAGTACTACTTTGATCCTAAGTGTGAATGTAAATGCAATAGCTGTAGCTGCAGTTCTGCTGGAAAAAAATCATGATTGTGTTGGATTTAAGATTTTTCTCTAGGAATGGATAGGTATTTAATTTTGGGGTTTTCATCATGTTGGTTTTCATCGTGTTCGATTTTGAGTCACGTGCTGGCTTTGGAAACAGCTTTTTTTACAAGGCAAAAGCCTGTTTCTTGCTCGGAGGAACTGGGCTTGGGCTTCAGCTGTGACTTACTCTTTCGTAGTCTTTGGCAAGGCACTCTTGCCTAGTTCATCTTCTCTTTGACTCTTCTGCCTTTTCATTTAGAGGATGTACAGGCAAGGACAGCTGATGAACACAGCCAAGGCCCTGGACTATTCGGTGGCCTCATAAATACACGCTACTAGATTACATTCTCTACTTTAAACTGGGGGGTTTTGTGTTATGCTGGACCAGTTCTGAAGTCCAGTTTTAGTTGCAGCACTGAAAGGTACCATGTTTCTGTAAATAACTGATAAAAATAAATGCTGCAATGTGTCACTGTTAACATACAGACCACCTAATGACACACACATGACAAAGCTCATAAAGGGTGAGCGTTTCATTGAATTATTGCTTATTATGCGTGCTTATTGCTAGCTTATTTCTAGCTTCAGTAGTTTGGGATTTTATAACGTTACAGAAATGTGACTTGTGAAAGATTGCACACAGAATTGGAATATATGATCAGAAACATCTACATTGCTACCATTTTCTTACTGTCATTTTACCACTGAAAAGTCATTTCCCTTGACATGGAGAGAGGGAGAAGAACAAGCTGTTTTCTACAGCTGGATGCTGTTTTTGAGGGCTGTTGCTGGTTTTGAAGAGCCTTCTATTTTTTGCTACTTGCTGAAGCAGTAGCAGCACTAGGGGCTTGCTTTCCTGTAGGTGGTGGGATGTGTTTCCTCTTACTCAGGACAGCAACAGATGTAGTATATTGTTCTGAAATGTATCTTTTTCCTCCCACTGTAGGAGATTTCCACTATTCTAAGACAAAAGTTCTGCAAGGATGACCGCTTCGCAAGTCACTTTTGAAGTAAGAGGACCATCAGTACCAGGTACCCAAATCACGCTTTCTCCTTTTTGCGTGGTTTAACTAGAAGAAAATCAAATAGAACAGTGTTTAAAGGCTCTCTTACCTGTTTTCCTCAGAGGTAAAAAAACGTTAGTTCAAATATCAACGTGATAAATCACTGTAATCATGAATTAAGAAGCTTCATGTAAGTATTTGAAAATGAGATTTGGGACTTCATTTTTACCTTTTTCTTCAAACAATTTCCTAGCGCCATAGAGATTTTGATGCTAACGGAAATGGTTACAATTGTTTTAAAATCAGCGTTCTGTCACAAGTAACTTTTTATTCCATGGAAATGAGTACATTCTGGACCATGATAGCTTGATTCACTATTGTGTCCATGCAAAAGTACGTAAAATAACTTTGCAACCTGAATGAAGAACGCAAGGTGTGGGATCATGTAGAACACCGCAATGGTTAAATTGTGCGTGTTACTTCGACCTTCATCTTTAGGAACTTCTGAAGACAGGTCACCAAAAGAAGTAATTGGTGGTTGCCTGGCAGAAGTAGATGAATGTTGGAGCATGTACAGATTGGCAGAATTCCTGTTGCAAAGGAGCACCAGAGGGCCTAAGCGTGTGGTACCTGGTGGGGGGAGCGGCAATGATGAAAACACTTTGGAAGTTTTGACATCTGCCCCATGTTAGACCTCTCTTGAGTTTCTCGGGTTTCGCTGGGAATTTGGGAATGACACACTGATACACGATGTGGAAATGAAGGCTTTAGTAAGGAGGTGATGGAGCCCAGCACGCTGGTGTTTGTGACAGCACTGCATGTTTTGCCTCATCCCAGCAGAAGGAAGGAGAGTCGCTGGTTACTGACTGTGACTCCTTTAGGTGTGCCTCGGTAGAATGGAAAAGGTAAAGTAACTTGACCTTGTGTGCCGAGAACTGTGTAGTAAATATACATCTGATTTTTGCCTGCATTTTTATGCTGGCAGTGAGCATCCAAAAAGCTTGACTGTTTGTTTTTTTTTTTTTAAATGAATTGAAACAAAAGATTGTATAAAAAAAGGGATTGCTGTTCAAGATGCTCTCTAAAATTATTTCAGTAAGCTGGTTTTAGGAACAAATTAACTTACTTAATTCCTGGCTCTTGCAGATTTTTTTTTGCAGCCCCTTATTCTGCGGGACTTTCTTTTAATAAACTGTCCTGGTAGTATCTCTTACTAGATTAACTTCTGTAACTGAACAAAGTGGACACAATTTTAGAGGCATAAGGACCTGTTGTTTCAGACTCAAAAGTTCCAGCTGTGATACTTGGCTTAGTAAAAGGTAGCCTATCTCTATAGGTAGCTTGCCTGTTCTCTACCATCTAGAGGTTATTATGGCTCCAAGACTATTGCTGCTGCTTTCCCCGTTTGAGGACAGGAAATCGCCATCGTAGATGCTTGTGTTTTGCTTTTGTTAAGACTGATGCTTTTCCTCTTGGACGTCTCAGCTGTGAGTTTGATCCTTGCTATTCCTGTTGAGGCATGTAAGATAGTCTGAGATACCCTCTGTCCTTTTTCTTAAATGCTTCACTCCCTGCCTGTAATTAAGGGACTAATGTGGCTTTAGCTCAACTTCCTTATGTCTGCTTTGGTTTAAGGGTAACTTTGTTTGAAGTTTTATATTTAGGCATTTTGTGTTAGAAGCTGAAACAAATTTCAGTATTTTTTAAATTGTATTTTATTTACAAGTTGCTTGAATACTCTAGTAGTTCTTATATTTTGCATAGCAAGATTAAGAGGTTAAGCAGGTGGTGCCTAAATATACTTTAAAACATTTTTTTCTTCTGCGACAGATTCTTTCTCTTGTGTCTAAAATATTGTTGAAACAATATACAAGCAAAATACTAATTTGTCCTTTCCCTTTATCATTGTTGCTCTTCATATACATATAGGTTTTATATTAAAAATAAGAGTAAATTGCCATGTCAGCTTAAACTCCTGGATACCCCAGAATCAAGCATTCTTACACTATTGTAATCTTTTGGATTTTTTCTTTCTATATGTGTGTATGCACTAAGGTAGGCGAAATGTGACAATTTCATGTGGATTTTTTTTGTGTAACAGTGTTACGTTTTCATATCCAATAAAAATCTCAAAGCATAGCACAACATTCGTTTTATTTCTCTCAGGAATAAAATTAATTAGGTGCATTGTCTTGGAAATAATGCTAGCAAGCTCCTACTTGTGTGTGCTTTCTAGATTGTTGATAGGAATTTCAGAGGGCTGTGTTTTCAGACATGTATGTTACTCAGTACGCTGTGTGTATATGTACATTTATTAAAAATAATGCAGTATACGGTGTGGGGGAAACTGTTTCATCTTGGCAATAAGCATTTAACAGTGAAAATTTGCCTGTTACATTTCCGGAGAGTTTTGAATAGTTATTACTGCAGGCCTGGAGTTGTTAGTGGTTCCTGTCTCAATAAGATCCTTATGATGGAGAAGAAAATGCTGTTGTAGTTTTGGGTATAGGAAAAACTCCTTTCTGAACAAAAAAGAGAGAGTTTCGGTGGGTGATTTTAGTGTATATGTTTGAAGTTTTGACCATGCAGGCTTTACGTATTAATTCCATACAGTCTTGAGTAATGATGATTGCAGGGTTTTTCTGTTTAAATTTTTTTTTGTTTGTTTTAGGTGAGGTTTTAGCAGTATGTGGGAGCTGCAGTGCTTTGGGAAACTGGAATCCACAAGTTGCAGTGGTCCTCCAGACTGGTGATTGGTAAGCTAGTTTTTTATTAGTTTCTGATTCTTGTGTTTTTCGATTCTTTGTTCCCATTGAAGTAGCTGGAGTTCTGGAGCAATAAATTTATTATGGCTTTGAGTTTGTAACTGTTGAGCTACATGTACTGTTAGTAAAACTCTCCAGAATTTCTTCTGTTGCCCTTGAATATTTTGAATGCTTCAAATGTGTCTAAGAAAATGTTGAGCTTGGGTGTGCTTTTCTAGTTACAGACGATGCTTCTACCGTTGTGGCTGGCATATTTCAGTAATGTAGTAGGAGACGTTTTGAATAAGAAACTGCTGTAGATAATTCTTAGTACCATAACTGTAAAGCAAGTTATAGGAGACGCTTAGAATGTTTACTTTCTTTTTAACTTTTTCACGTTACTGTGGTGGCTATAAAGAGACGTGGAGAAGATTACTTAAAATGGAAGTTAAGTTGAATTAAAATAGGATTTGTGAGGTGTATTTTATAATTTTGTTGCTGAATTGCTGTGTGATCTTGGATAAGTCGCTGAATTATTTCATCATTTTCCACATCTGTTAAATGAGGTTGAGAATTCTTGCTGAATTAGAGCACTTCAGATCTGTAGATTAGGAAGTCTAATTCTGATTGTAAGTATTGTGCTTTCTGCATGTTTGCCTGAGTTACCTTGCCAAAACCTTTCTTCCAGTAATACACTTAGCTTTATTTTACAGTATTATTTAGGACAGACATATGTTTGACGTGGTTGTTAAACTGTATTTTGAAACTTTTTTTCTGTCTGTTTGTTTGGCTCTTTGTTTTTACTCCTTTTCACAGTCAATTATGGAAAGCTACTGTAGAGCTTCCTAGAGGAGTTCCTGTTTGGTATCGGTATTTTAGAGGATACTTCCTAGAACCTAAGGTATGTACAACCTTTTCTTTTTATAGGTTAACTCATCCTTAGTAAAAAATTGCCTTATTTGAAGTAAAAAGACTTTTCTGAGTTAAACTTTAGTTTTTAGAAATCTTAAATTGCAATGTATGAAACATACTGTGGAGATACAAGGAGTTCACTTCTGGAAATACCTGGACATATGCTGTTAACTTTAATTATTTTTGTTAAATTGCCATATCTTTTTTTTTTTTCTTTTTTTTCCTCTGTTAGTGTTTTAAAAATGCCAGTGATAGTGAAATGCCTGATGTTATTATAAAGCTTAAGTGGTGTGGTGAAATTTTTGTTAGTTATAGTAGAGCTGTAACAACTTCTCAGTTTACAATTGAGTATGAACTTGAGCAGGGCAAGGATCTCTAGCATGGAAGCAAGCAATACTAGGAGAAAAATGGTTAGTGTGAGCAGGCGTTTTTAGTAGATTAAGCAAATCTACGGGTTTTTAAACTTGCTGCAGATATATTTTGTGGAGCATAAGAAGTATTAACTAGCTTTTGTGCTGCATAATTAACACGTGTCAATCTTGTGGAGTGAAAAGTTAAAGCAAGCAGTGGGACATCCTGGTGTTTCCTCTCGGTTTGCATGTGGGTGTTTGCATGACTTAGAGGGAAAAGACAGACACTCATGCTTTTACAGGTATTGATGTCAAAGCTGCATGTGCGTTTAACGTATCTGCCACTCTACTGGTCTGTAGAAGTCGAGGGTAAGGAGGAAGTTCTTCAGACTAGGGATAAAACTGCATCCAGAAAAATAGTTGGACTAGTCTGGGAAAATAAGCAACTATTCTAACTTTTTTCTGAATAACAAGTAGTAACTGTAAGAAATAACTCATTTAAAGCTGTCTTTGATGTCTTTTTTTTTTTTTTTTTTTTTTACTCTGTTAATATCTTATAGCTATTCACCCTGGCCTTTAGTTCTTCACCAAAATTGGAATTATGAAGGCTGTAGCTAAATATGCCAAGAAGCGGTAGACTCATCTGATCTGTCTTTTAAATATTTTAAATTATTGACAGTAAGGTAGAAGTTTTTGTCAGCTGGACTAGCCTTTCTTTCACTAAAAAAAAATATTTGACAGAGGTATCATTTCAGTGAAGGATACTAGTTTCAAAGGAAACACAAGAGACCACATTCTGTTTTTTCATTATAGCCAGTGAAATAGTCTAATATGAAAATGATGTTTGAACTGATATTCTGAGCAAAAAGAAAGGAAGACCAGTAATTAACTTCTTTTTCTGAGGCCAAAAGTGGATTAGTTCTTACAGCCTGTCAACTCTGATGGCCCTTTTTTTTTTTTTCTTTGTTTTGCAAATATCCGTAAGTTAAAATGCAAGCAGTCACACACCGGTAAAAGCACACTTAGTGAGAAACAGATTGACAGAAAAGGTGTGCTTGGACAACACAATTCCTGTTTTAACATTTGAAAAAGTTCACGATGTGTGTTGGTGAGTGTGTTTCTTTAAGTAGGTGCTCTGTATCGTGCATGCTTTATGTACCGTGTGATGCAGAGTCTGCTAAGGTAAGTATGAATTTTATGGAATACCAGCATAAAGAGCTACTCTATCTAAAAAGGAGGATAAAAGAAAACTACCCTACAAAACAAACTATGTGAAATGCCATAGTACATGATTATCCATTTAGTCATGTCTAGCCTGTACCTGTTAAATGCACAGGGCTTAATTTCTTTTAATATAAAATATTTTGAAGACAAATACTCCAGTGCTTTCTTCCTAAATTTTTGAAGAACAATGAAAAAGCAGGATCCCTTCTTTCTAACAGAAATTAAATGCACAGTATACTGCAAATGAGGCAGTATATGGAGGACTTTAGCATTAACAACTTTGATAAGGGAAAAATACTTCTAAGGTAAATTATTCTGAATATTTTTATTTCAATAATTGTTTTCATTAAGGATTGCATGGGATTATTCTCTTAAGGCTTGCGATATCTCAGATACTGTTCACTTTTTATATTGGCACAATTTGGTGTGCCATGGTCTGTAGTAGGATAACTTAAATACCTGTATAGTCTTAAATAAATGTCAAAGTCTGAATGTGTGAATTTGATACCACATACTTGAGGAAATCATGCTGAAGACAGACCCAGCTGAAGTTACTGTTCCTTTCCTTTCTGTATCAACTGTGTTTTTGAAGATGCCTGAGATGGACATGTTAGCACAGCTGGGGGTGGTACGCCTTTACACAGAGGAATGATACTCTCATGTTAGCCAAAATAATTGCTGCAGATTAGATGTGAAAATAGATATCATAATTCAAATTTTGGAAGAAACAAACAGGAAATTATTTCCCACTTCCCTTTAAAAAAATAGTCATCATTTGATTTCTGTTAAATTATTTTGCTTGAAGGGTAGTATGATATTGTGGGAGGTTTGGTTTGTTTGTGCTGAAACGTTTTGATGGTAACGTGATCGTGGCTGTATAAATAGACCATAGTGTTTTGGGGTTTTTTAAATGTATAGAATTTTTATTAGAATACAAATAAATGAGTGTACATCCAAAGCTCCTGCATATCAAGAACCTGTGCTGTGTTGTAAATATTTTAATAATGAGTCATTTTAAGCATTTTAAAAGAAAAATACGTACACTTGATGAAATAAGACAGTAACTGAAACTATTTTGCTCAAGGTTTGTTCTTTTCTTAACAATAGTCAGGTACCAGTTAACGTTACTGTTAAGATTTTCTATGTTTTATTCTACACACGCATGCTCTTTGTTAGGAGTTTTGGTGTGTCATCCTTTCATATCTGAAATTTAAGTCTTCTGTATATCACATGTTTTAGGAGAACGTTTTTAAATGTATTGTTTGCATGATGCTGATTTGAAAACCTTAGTAAGGTAAATACATACCTTAGTCTGTTAAGTTATGTTCTGTATTTGTTTTTCAAACAGTGGATAAGCATGCAAGCTTAGGGTTATTTCTTCCAAGGAAGCTGAAATAAGTAAGGTATCCACGCATGTAGCAGGACTTAGGAAACTGGATTGGTGAATGTTTGTCACACTTCTGAGAATGTTGCTTAATTATAGATATTTCAAATGAGACAAATTTACTTTTCTCTAATGTAAACAAATTAAAGGAAGTGGGTGCCTGTGCTATAGTAGTAAAGGTGAAACTATTACTAGGTCTAGACTAGGTCTATTACTGTTACTGGGCTATTGATAGACCAGGTCTGTCGCTAGGTCTGTTGTGATGTCTGGACTCAGTATTTTGTTGGAATGCCGTAGAAAAGCTTTTGCTAGACTAATAAGCTGTGGTTACCCTGATAAGAAAGGAACACCTCTGTTGCAAGATAGCAGATTGCATGCTAAGCTGTTATATGAAATTCTAGAGCTCCAAAATCTCTGTTTAGCCCAGGACATCCTGGCAAGTGACTTCTATGTGCTGTTGCCTTGTAAAGTTAGTCATGGTGCTTAGTTATAGTTCCTTACGCGATATAGAAATCCAGAGGTTTTTGTAACAAATCCAGCATCAGCAGGTAACTCTAGTTCATTGAGCTATTGCATGTGCTTGAAGCAGATTAATATTCTTGAAACATAGTTTTAAGAAGTGCAGTTGGATAAACATAGTCAGGGGAGGTGTTTAAAACTATTTTGCTTTCCTAATGTTTCCTCTGTTAGGTTGCCTTGAATGAGGAAGTTTGGAACTGGCCTCCTAAATTGTCATTTAAACATCCACAGAAGTGCTTTCATTGTTCATTGTACTGAGCACTCTAGCACTTCATGCAAATCGTGCATCAGACTGCTCTTGATTTCTGGAACATTATGCTACATAGGCACTTTACCCTTAATTTCAAAAGTGTCTCCTGACTACTGCAGGACCCTCCCAGCTTCTGGCAGTTTAAGAGGACTTGATTTTTAAAGACAATTCTTGAGTGTCCTTGAAGAGCTTCAAAATTACATCAGGTGATTGCCTCAGATGCTCAGCTAAATACAAATCAAAAGCAACATAATCCTTATGTATTAAAAAAACCCGAATCCTCTGTGTTAGTAGATAGGGCTACATGTCGTACAGTGACATTAATCTCAGTATGCTTCCCATGGGGATGCTTGATGTGGCGTTTGGATAGGTGCCCTTCTAAGACTGTCCTAGCAGAGGCTGATTTTTTTTAGGTAATGTTATGATACTATGAGTGTTGATGAGACTTCATTTACTTCTGCCACAGGCTCATCTGACCTGGGCTGTTGTTCAGACCTGGTCAGTATACACCACTGAAATTACGTCAGGATTTTAACCTCACTGTAACAATGGCTTATATTACACATAATTAAAACATTATTTAAATGGCTATAAACACAGACACTGTCCAAGCAGGAGCTGTGAGAGGGCTCTGTTCCCTAATCCATTACTTTTTTTTTTTTTTTTCCCCCTAGGTAGCTTTGCTTGGCTGCTCTTAATATGTAAAGTGTTATAGGTTCCTGGGATTGAATACATAATTGGATCACTGTATTCCTTTCAGGGAATGAGATTTTGCTGAATGTATCCAGCTTGTTTGGCTTATTGTTGAGATGATGCCACTTGTTCTCGCTCAGAACTTTAGAATCTAAAATTAAAATGTACTCTTTCAATAGTGTAAGAAGTAAACTGTTATTTATATTTTAATGCACTTTGGGGATTTCTGCAAGGAAAAACCTTTCCTTACCTTTTAAAGAAAAGAGTTCAATCTGTCTTGGGACAGACTTACATTCTCCGAGTTTGCAAACTACAAGTGCTCTGTTCATGGGGGTTGCTGTGGGAGAGCTTGCAGGCTGCATGGCGTTAGGAAATGGTAGCCTTCCTGCTGGCAGACACCAGCTTCGGAGACTTCAGATTGTGCCATGCAAATGCAGATCTGCGGTGAAACAAAGGGGAAGAATTTTCTTCTTATTTATTCTTTTAGAAGTCTGTAAGAGGTACCACTGTGGCAGCAATGAGAAGATGGAAATGAAAACCGCAGTGTAACAGGAATACAGTGAAAACAATAGTGCAATCTGTTTTATATTTACATGCATTCTGTCTTCAATGCATAACTTTGTAAGCATGTATAGTTTATTATGACATGACTCTTCAGTATAGATGCCTCTGAACTGGGAAAATTGAATTGCTTTTAGCAAGGCTCACAGAGCAAACCTGCCTGAGTTACCGCTTTTGAAATATTTGGTGTTTGCTGTTCACTCGTCAAAAGCATAGTAGATTAAATGTTTGATATATGTCAAGAAATCCCTTCTGCTGCTAAAAAATTTATTCAGCGAGCTGTAAAATAATGAAGCATTATGGTACTTTGTAATTACACTGCTGAGTTTGAGGCTTGCCTGCATGTCCATGTTGATCTGAAATCTATTTCAACAAGAACCTGGATTTGTAGGGCAAATTAACGTTGAAGATTATACGAGTCTGGCAAGAGTAGCAAGTCTTCTTGGCAGTAAGAGTTACTAAGGCGCAAACCAACAAAATGCCAAACTCTGCAGCTATTTGACAGTGGTTCCTATGACTGATGGTAACAACCAAGAAGTGTGACTGAGCTGGGAACCAGGCCGTGTTCTTTCTGTTGATAGCCAGTGGTTCCCTAGAAGCTGTAACTTAGAAAGCTGTTTCAAACTTAAATTGTTCTGAAATAAGAGATTGAGCTACTGTTCAGATTATCCATCTAAGCTTTTGCTGTGTTTATCAAGAAATGTAGTCTTTTGGGGGACAGTAATTTTTCTGGAGCGAAAGAGTCTACTTTATCCTGCTGCAAGTGGAATAGACTGCAGGGGCGTCACTGCTGGCCGGTTGAATCGTACCTGTCAGGAGAATGCTGCTGTTTGAGGCAGCAAAATGCCAAGTATTCATGTCTTAATTAGGTGCTAAATATTCTGATCTTCTGTACCACAAATTACAATAACTATGTTCTATAGACTTTGAATTAGTCAAGCAAATTTTGAGGGAGAACCCACCCCTGCAACTGTTAACTGCATGAGTAGATGCTGAGTGCTGTTTAGAGATGTGGGATATGTTTTCTTCCTAGATTGTTTCTGTCCTACTTAACAAAAAAGGAAGCATACTTAATGAGTTCAGAAGGAAACTAAAGTAGTCCAGTGGGGTAGCTGTAAGCAGTAAAGATTTAATAATTACATGTTTAGCTTCAGCCTGTCAGACTTGTCACGAGTTTTGTCGTATGTATGCGCAACACATCAGATAGTGTCATCAGCAGTTGCAGGGATAAGAAACAAGCCTAATCTGTTTTGTTTCTCTTTCATTCTCTCTGTCACCCTCTTTCTTCTTCTTTTTCCTAAATTCGTAAGTTTAGTTCACAGCCATCCCAAACAGCGTCATGGGTAGAAAACCAGATATAACAAAAGAAATTATTGCAGACATGTAACTTTTAAATTACAGACTATCGATGGTCCCTGCGAAGTCATAGTTCACACGTGGGAGACTCATCTACAACCACGATCAATTACCCCTTTAGGTATGGGCATCAACTGCTTCTATTTGAGGCATATGCATAGGATTGCTAATATGCTGCACGTTGGTTTAGAGGAATTGCTAAGTATGGTTTTAAAGTACTTAAATTTATCAATGTGTTAGAGGTATAAACTTTTCTATTTGCACAACATGGGCCTTACTCTCAAAATATATTTATAAATAAGTGGCTTAAAAATGGCATGGATGTGAAATTCTTTGCTGCCATCCTTAAGATTATGTGGGTTGCTTTTTTTATTAAATTGGAATTGTCATAGTTTTCTGTGAGTTTAATTCTTTGAGACTAAGGATCCATATTATTTTTTGAGAGAAAATGTGGGGAGGGGGAGGGTGTGTAGTCACTGCTGGTTGTATTTAACTATTTAGTTAGTGAAATTTTAAAGCAAAAATTTTTAATTAAGCTTGTTTAAGTAAATGAATTGGTGAAAACAGAAACATGAATGGGCTTATATACCAGGCAGAAATTTATTTTGCTGGAAGAAAGGGTGGTGTGCAGACTTGTGTATACAAGTTCCTAATGCTTTTCTGAACAGGGAAGAAGTTTGAGTGACTGAAATAAACTCTGAATGTAACTTGGAATTTAGATCTCCTATGCTGCTGTGGGATAGCATGTTTTATACGCTATCTTTTCTAGGATATGACAAATGTTATTTCGTCCACACATAGGAGTTTGTATCTATTAAATACCTTCTGATGCATTGACAAAATGTCTTCTAGAAACAAGTTGGTAATAAAGAAACTGGTCTTAATCATGAATAGTACCATCATCGTGTTGGGTGCTTTTTTGCCCACTCTCCTTTTTTTTCTTTTTTAAAAAAATAATTGAATTAATTGTGTTTCTGTTCCTGTAACAAGATTATGTTTCTGTATTTGTCAGTAGGGAAGCAGTCTACCCTCTGTTAGGGTACAGACTTTATCTCTAGATTTGGGTAACTTCACTCCAAAAAGTTGAGATTTTTTTTTTTTTTTTTTCCCCTCCTTCTGAGTAATACTCTGTGCTTCATAAGCAATCTTAAAGAAAATGCAGCAGACCCAGGATGACACTTGGCCATTATGATCCTAAGTTGTTGGCTGTGGTTATGAAAAACTGAGGGCAGGCCCATGATTCTTCTTAGCAAAAATTGGGATTAATGGTTGTAGAGACAAAATTTTGTTGACATTTCTGTTTTGAGAAATGTTCAATTTGTTTAGACTGCTGCAGTTTTGTTAATGCTGGTGAATTTTCTTAATGCCTTAAGATTTCAATTATTAAAATTTTGGAGAAGGTAAGGATAGAAGTAAATGTGAAATAAGCATTTTGAATATTGTAAGTTTGTTTCTATTGTGAGGGCAGAATAAGCATTTTGATTGTGACTAACTTGGTTTAGAAGCTTTAACTGTGAATGTGCAGGAGGACAGCTTTCTTCTATGTTTGCAAGAAACTTTGTGTTTGCTAGCAAAAACATCTTAGATTTAGCAAGGATGTAGATATTATCAGCCAAGTACTGCAGCAAACTAAGGAATTATGCAACCTTCTTGCTTTTCTCAGTTCGGATTACTTGAAGTAAAACATCTTAGGGTATTTAAAGTACTGATTGTTTTTTCTTGCAGAAACTAAGAAAAAGCATACATTGTGAAAAAGCTTTATAGAAGGTTGCAATAAACATGCTTATTCTTTGTCTGTTTCAGTTTTCCTGCTTTTTTGTTAGATAGACTTTTTAGAAGTGAGGTGGAAAAGTAGAATTAATTTAGTTTGGTGATGGTATTTTGTAATGTAAATACTTATTAGTTTTTTTTCATTCTTTTGCCCTTTTAATTCTAGAAAACGAAATTACTATTGACGATGGATACTTTGGAATCCGTAGTAAGTGAAATACATTGACCTTTATGCTTTACCACATACTTAATTTAAACAAGATTGTTTTGTAGTTGAAAAATACTTGAAGTAAATTTTGACAGGAATTGCCTGTAAGGGATTGCTTTCTGTGCTTATACGGTTGGTTTTGTATCCAACATTTGTGAATTTGCACCTCGGCTATAACCCCTTCTGACCTTAATAAAAGACTACTCAGAAGAGTCAAAGTATTGTCAGTGTGCTGATATTAAAAGTTGAAATTTGCAGAGCTTAGATTGTGAACGCTTTTTGTACTTTTGGAAATGCAGAATGTTAACTTTCTCTTAAAACCTAGCCTTAGGAAAAACTCTTAGTGCCAAGAAAAGTCTCATCGCTTGTACTAAATGTACACGATCTGCCTCTTCAGCTGGGCGTGTAACTACCAAAACATCTCTAAAGCTCAAACCTCATGTTTGTGTGAGTGCAGATGTCTCACTTTTGGCAGTTTTAACCCACCTCTCAGTGCTCAATCCTGCAGTATCTGTTGTCTGTTCTGGGTAGTTCAGAAGGGTGAAAGGATGCACTCAGTAATTGCTCTAGAAATACTGTTGAATAAGGCTGGTCATGAAGAGGATTGTCTGGAAGGTGGTGTCAGAGGAACTGTATTCATATTTTTGTCTAGATACACCTAAAATAAGTTATTAAATTGTTTCCTAATTTTTGTTTAATTTTTGATAGATGGTATTGAAACTGTGGATGCTGGGTGGCTGACGTGTCAAACAGAAATAAGATTACGACTCCATTATTCTGAGAAACCACCTGTAGTGATATCTAAGAAGAAATTTAAAACATCGAGGTTTAGGTAAGAGCCTGCTCATCTTGGTTTGCAGTTAATCTCGTGTTAATTGTCAATATTAGTGGTTTGTGGTGTGGTTGGTTTTACTTTTTAATTTTATTTTTTACTTAATGTAGCCCTTAAATTAATTTTGGATTGATACTAGAGTGCTGTGAGTTTGAGTGTGGGGTTTTTGGTGGGGGAGGGGAAAGCTGCGCGGGGTGATTCTTGCGAAACTTCCAGAGTCTCCGCCAGGTAAAAGTCAGACCCGCCTCTGATCAAGACCAGGCTAATGGGTGGCACTTCTGCAGTCAATGTGTTTAAGAGGGGACACCTGTCGTACCACTCCTATGTCTCTTTTTTTGTCTCTGTATCCTGTTGGGGGTGTTGGGTGTTTTTCTGTTTGGAAGAGGGGGAGGTGAGGCTAGACCAAGAGTAGCAGGTAGGTGGGAAAGGGGAAGAAAGTGATGAATGAGCCCTCTCTGTCCTAATCTCAATCCTTGAGCCTCTTTAGTTGAATTTTCTGCCTCCCCATCTCTAAAGGGACAGAGTGGGGGGAGGAGTGAGCAAATGGCCATGTGGGTCTTTGTTGCTGCCCTGGGCAGTCGGTTGATACCGTGACATATGGATGTACTGTCAGGCCAGTTTCCAAGTATTTAAGTACTTTGTAAAAATACAGTGATACCATTGAATCAGTGGTGTGTTTCTTCTACTTCCTTTTATTATTCATGTAGTGTCGGAAGAGTTTCTTCTGTTAGAACAAAGGAAGACAAACAAAACTATTGCAGTTTCACAGCTTGACCATACTTTTCAGCTCTTGCCTTTCTGATAGTTATTAAGCTATTAAATATATGTAAAGGAGATGTGATAGCACAAGTTAAGCAGTAGGTAGTAGGTGAATTTCACAAATACTTTTTCTGTACTGGCCTTGGTGTTTCCTGCTTCCTGGCTGTAGTGTTCTAATGTAGTTCTTTGCTGTTATTCTCAGAGAGTTTTCTTCTGTGTTCTATTTTCTCAGCTTCTTGGAAAAAAAGTAGAATAGAAGTGGAAATCAGAGGAAAAGAAAGTGAGAAGGCTTCCAGGTTTTTTGCTGCTTACCGCTTGTTCTCCATAGCGAAATAAACAGCACTCTCTGTTTCTTATATGGTTAATTCTCCACTGGCATTGCAGACTTCCAGTCATCATGGATGGTGGAGATAGGAACAGAAATTATTAGAGAATGCTACTATTTAGATCAGTTTTCTGTTTTTATCTGAGAGGTGTCTCAAAAAGCAGGCATTATTATAACTATGCAATTGACCAACAGAAGCGGATATCTTAGTCCTGGTGTTTCAAGGACTGTGCTGTTGCCCCAAGTGTTTGGTCTTCTTCCCCTCTTTGGGATCTGGAGCTCACTCTCTCTAATTTACAGATCACTTGGTTAATCTGGGAGGTATTTCTGTACTATGTGCCTTATTTTGATGGTCTGATGCTTGTTTTTTTAAAAAAAAAAAATAAAAAAAGTTTTATCGTCCCCCCAACTCTCCTGATGAGGGGAGAGTTTATTTAATACAACATTCTTCAGTGAGAATACTTATGTCCTGTTCTCTAGAACTCTGCAATTTTTCCCCTGTGTGTTTTATAGCAGGTAGAGAATTTCTGAAGCCTGATCCTTGTCTTAATTAAATTGTTGAAATCTGAACTTGGTAAGATGGATGCGTTTGCTAGATACTGTTGTCCACATTCTGCCTAAAAAATGACCATCACTCGCCATGCCAGTCTCATTCTTCGAGTTGGTGGAGTGTTTTCAAGTCTGTGTTGTGACTTCTTTTCTTATGAGGATGTTAAGAATGTGGAGTTAGTGTAAAGGATTTCTATGATTGTAATCGTTCCTTTGAGGTACAACTTCAGTTTTACTAGTGAATGGAAGTCTAACTAAATAGTAACTATCCCATCTGCTGTTTGATTCAGAAAGGGATTTGGGTTACTCACAGATACTTCCATCACTGCGTAATTCATCCTCTCTGGAAAGTTTGCTCTGTGTAATAATGAAACCCGATCAAAGGAGGATTTAGACAACAGCTGCAAACTCTTGACTCTTGTGAGGGCCCATTGTGCTGTCCTGAATATGGTGGTGTTGAGAACTGAGTTATATAAGCTTCTGCTCGAGCTTACTTCTAAGTTTTTAGTGTTTCCAAAGACACTTCTGTGACTTCACCATTTGTTTTGTATTTCTGGTTGAGTAGAGTGAAATTGACTCTAGAAGGCCTAGAGGAAGATGATGATGAAGAGGGTCAAGAGAAAACATCCCCTACTGTCCCTCAGAAAATGGCAAACACTGTGGAATTTTCCTTAATAAGTAACAACGAATATAAATGTCGGCACTCTCAGCCAGAGTGTGGTTACGCTTTGCAGCCAGACCGCTGGATAGAATACACAATACAAACCATGGAGCCTGACAACTTGGAATTAATCTTTGATTTTTTTGAGGTATGTCTACGATCAAGAAGCACTTGCAGTCTGCCTTTGGGAATTAATTACCATGAAGAGTTCAATGTTGGGATAGGTCTATTGCCTAACATTTCTTTATCTTTTGGACATGTGTAAACAAATTATGAGACTATTGGCTATTACTACGGTGAGTATCTTGATATGGCACAGAAATTTTTGCAGTTTCTGCGTGTTTAGAAGTCAGTACAAAGTAGACACAATAGAGTGCAGCGCTGCATGTAGTTATGTTGTCTTTTTATCCTTTACCAGAGCTAAGTTTTGATTATTTTTCTTGAATTTGAACAATGTGTAAATTAACTAGTTTAATTACAGTTATTTTTAATTTTTAGATTAGAAACAAAAGACATTTCTCTGAACTAATCAGTGCAAATTAGAAGTGGATATGCACAGATTCTCACTGCTACATCTGTTACTATGCACTCTTATCCCCCCCAGAGGATCTTAATATTCCAAGTCCTTTTTTAAAAAAACAGCTTTTGTCTATTTTTGTGCTGTTTACGCAGAAAAAAGTTTCAAGCGTTCTCCCTCTGGTCTGCAAATGCCCTTAAGGTCACTTATGTTCATTCATAATTGTAAAGTGGCTACATAGTTTTTGATACTGACTATGGTCAAATACATATTCTGTATGTTATTTGCCCTCCTCCTTCCCTGCAAATGAATATGAAATTTTTTTTAAGCATATGGATTATTCCAGTTCATCTTTGTTCTAAACATGACTCGGGCTTTTTAGAAGACAGACTTTTCCAGGTGTGCAGTTTGATCTGAAAAGCTTATCAAATCCAAGAGTTTTGAAAGACAAATGTGCAAGAGTTTTTTGTAGATTTCCATCAATAACTTCAAATTTCTGGTAGTAATTTGCAACACACTGTTAGATTAAGCTATTTTTTTAGCCTGAAATTACTGTATTTTTTAACACACAAGAAATTTCTGTGACATCAGTTCCTGGGTAAATCTTCCTGAGGAGCAAGAAAGAAGAGTTTATTTAGAATTCTCACCTACATGTAACAGTAGGTGTGGTTTTTTGTTTGTTTGTTTTGTTTTTAGGAAGATTTAGGTGAGAAAGTAGTACAAGGCGATGTGCTCCCAGGTCATGTAGGTTCTGCCTGCCTCCTGTCATCCACAATTGCAGAACTTGGGAAGAGTGCTGGAATTCTTACACTTGCTATTATGAGCAGAAATCCAAGGAAGACAATTGGAAAAGTTAGAGGTACAGTTGATGCAAACAGATGTGAATAGATAATGGATGGCTTCAAGTTAAGTTATCTACATGTGAAGCATTTGGTATTTTCCTTGTAGTGGACTACATAATTATTAAGCCGATCCAGGGATACACCTGTGATATGAAGGCTTCATATGCAAAATACTGGAAACCAAGAACAACTCTAGATGTTGGACACAGGGGAGCAGGAAATTCTACAACAACAGCTAAGTAAGTTCATTTGCAATTTTATCTGTGTGGGAATTATGTTTAGTTTCACTGTCATCAGTTGAGGAAGTGGACAGTTTAAAATAAAAAGCTACGACCCATAATTGTTTAAGTCACTTCAATATCATATGTGCGTGTTCTCTAAAACAGTATTTCTGTTGTTTCAATGGACTTCTGTGCTATGCTGAATCTAACAAAACTTTTTTTTTTCCCCTGTTATTTCAGACTCGCTAAAGTTCAAGAGAACACTATTGCCTCTATGAGGAATGCTGCTAGTCACGTATGTACGCACATTTGCACATAGTACTGGTACAGTTAAAACTACCTTGGCTTGTATGCTTAATTTCAGTGATGCAATACAATGAATAGTAATTACGCTGATAGGAAGTTTCATCAAATCACTGTGGAAATTCCCTGAGAGGAAGGAAGGTAATAGCTGGATAAGACCCTCATTATCAAGTTCCTCAAAAAAATCAAAACTTCCATCTAATATGTTCTGGTGGTGTTCTGATATGGGGAAGGTTTTGATCTCTGCCCTGCAGAGACATGGGGTTGGAATAATTTTTCAACAAATGAATAAAATTCTGTCTCTGCTAGAGTCTGTCAGCATACTGTCTGATGGCAAAGGTCTTGCTCAGAAACTGTCGAGTACCCAGAATTGATGGAAAAAAATTAATCTAAACAATCTAGTGATACACGCTGCAGCAGAGCAGCTGGAGCCAGAAGTACATTCAGAGGTTCCTTGTCTAGCTCCTGCTTTCACAATGAGAAGCTGTAGTTACAGTCACAAAGATGCTACTATGAGATCACTTATTGCTTAACCTGCTGAGTTCCTGAGCCTTTTCCGTTACTTCTTCACTAGTGTAGGTTCTTACCAGACATCTTCTGAAGTTGTCAGCAGTGGAGCAGAATGTGGAGTATTATGCTTATAGGCTGCTGGTTCTGGAGTACTGTACTCCCCAAGAGTCACAGGTGAAGTTTCTCTTGTTTGGGAGTTAGTATATTCAGCACTGTGCCTGGAACATTCACAGACTGCAGAGCAAAAGAAAACTACACCTACTAAATTATTTTTGTGGTAATCAAGAACAGTAGTTCTTGATTTCTGGGTGGATGCTGCAGGTTTATAGACACCTTATAAAAAGCCCACAAGAAATATGCACTGAGAGAGAAGTTTACTATAAAGTTGTCAGCAACATCACCGGAAAAGTACTTTCAGCTATTGCAGATTGAAAAGGCTGAAAGCCTCTGCTCTACACATACTACTGCTAAGAAAAGGGCTGGAAAAGGCATATTTTCTTTCTGTACTTATTGAAAAAGAATATACAAGTGAGATTATAATTTGCTGAATGATATTCTTGGAGGCCTTTGAAAGGAATGGTATACAGGAAGTCAAAATAAGTTTTAAAAAATGGTTCTATGTGCTTCTTTATCTCTCCCTTTCTGACCCTCTCTGTTCTTGAAAAGATCTTGCTTAGAGCTACTGTTTGATCTTTATTCCTTTTTTTAACCTTCTTAGAAAATAACATACAGTTGTTATTTCTGCAGCTACTTCTGCCCTTGTACATGTTATAACACACTACTGTTATTCACTAGTGTCTCCGGAAGATCCTCAGCGTATGGATTATCTTTCCTAAAGCTTTGCTTGTGCGTAGTTTGTCTTGCATTGGGGTGGTGGAGAGGAGGGAGGAAGAGTACCACAAAAGCAACTGTGTTTTAAAAACTTAATCTTAGCCTTTCTCTGAGGTCAAGTTTACAGTACTTGAATTTTGTTAGAGGGTTTACGAGATTAAGCGAGTTATATATGTTGGACCTGCATTATGGTAATTTAAAATACTTTCCCATCTGTGAGTGCTTTTTATGGTGTGTTTTTTCTTTCTTTTTTTTTTTTCCTTTCCTAATCCATTGTTGAGTATGATTTGACTGGTAACAGCCAGTTGCATTTAACTTCTGGTTGATGTCCAGGACCTCTGAATACTTGGAAATTTGTCTAAGGTTCTGTAGTCTTTGTGCATCAATAGTTAATGGCATTTTGTTTTGTTCTGTGTGGTTTTGAATTTTCTGTAGGGAGCAGCGTATGTGGAATTTGATGTACACCTCTCCAAAGATCATGTGCCTATTGTATACCACGATCTTACGTGTTGCATGGCCATGAAGAAGGTAAAGAAAATATCTGTATGTTATCTTTAAATGTGGCCGTTCCAGAAACTGAAGTGCTAAGCTCTTACAGGAGTAGTTCTGCTGAATCAATGGATGTAATTGGAATAAATATAGAGCATTACTGTATGCATACAGTAGAGCAGGGAAGTTGAGTTTTTCCTTATGATGTTTTGGTGATAGCATTTCAGATGCATTATTTGAGACTCTTTAAACCTACACTGTAGTTATTTTTTAGCTTTTCTTGTATTTATGGTTTGGAAGAAAAATACAAACAGCTCCACTATATTCAGTAGCACCTCTGAGATTCTTTTAGATTGTCAGAGTAAGGACTTCTGGTGGTTTCTTTACTGAGGGAGAGGTAGGGTGATTCTCAGCATGACTTACCACTCCTGCTTATGCTTAAATGTGTACTTCTCTTAAGCAGTTACGTACTCTTTGGGTCAAACCTAAGTCTACCTGGTTTTGTATCTCAGGAGTAGCCAGTAGATGGAAGGCAGAAAAGTAAAAGAAACAAGGACCTCCTTCATTTTGGGAGTCTGATTAGCTGCAAATGGCTTAGCTTTCATTAGTTTCTATAACTCTTTTTTTAACGCTTTTTTACTTAAGCATTTTGCTCTGTCCATTTACTGTGAGATAAACATTATACTTCATGTCTCGTTAGGAAAGTAAATGAGGCTGAAGAACTCGTATTGATCGGTGGAACAGGAGGAAGGAAGTTAATATAGAGAGGTTCTAGGAGTGGGAAAATAGCTCTTGAAAAGCAAGTGTCTTGTCCCTTTCATTGCTGACTTCGTGAGGTTGTGGTTCTTTTTTTTTTTTAATAAAAATCTCTTTTCTGCTATGTGTTTAAGCATCGAGAGTACCTATGACATAAGAATCATAGAATGGCTTGAGTAGGAAGGGACCATAAAAACCATCTATTTGCACACATCACCCCTCCCACCATGGGTAGGGACACCTCCCGCTGGCCTAAGTTGCTCAAAGCCTCATCCAGCCTGGTCTGGAACATCGCCAGGGGTGAGATGTCCACGTCTTCTCTGGGCAACCTGTTCCAGTGTCTCACCATCCTCATAATAAGCAACTTCTTCCTGATGTCCAATCTAAATCTGCCTTGCTCTAGTTTAAAACCATTGCCCCGTACCTTCTTAACACATGCCCTTACAAACAGCAGTGAACAGTTCTGTTACTTGTATGCACAGACTGTTCAGAGCACCTTTTAGGGAATGTTTATCACCGTATCTCTTAAATACCAAAGCTTTTATGAAGCATTACAAGTGAACGTTTTCATAGTGTAAAGTGATGTTACATTCCTTAATAACAAAACATAAGGACCAATGACTCAAAAAAACCACTGAGGTGCTTTTCTGTCTTGCATATTCTCTGCTGAGGCTAGAATACTTGCGTTCAGCAGCAGTTAAGAGGTTCGACTCTATTCTGCTCTAGTTTTTTTCCTCTCTAGTGAAAACTAAGATAACATGGCAGAGCAAGATAAATTCTTTCTTCTTGACTAAGTCTTGTGTCATCAAATTCTCACACCCATTGCGATATTGCTGTTTATAAGACGTTTGGTTTTGAACAGTTGTTGAAATGAAACTTTCACTAAAAGTGCATATTCAGCGCATAATGAATCACTATTGCCTTGTTGAGTAGAGTTCTTTATAGTGAAGATGGGAGGTGATCTTTATTTGGAGGGTGTGGGGGGTGTGTGTGTGTCTGTTTTTACCATGATCTTTTTGATTTGCTTCTGAAACATTGGATATACAATAATAAACTGAACTGTCTTGAAGTATTTTTTGATGCATTTCTTTACTTACAAACTTACTTCCTGAATACATGAACTGATCAAATGCTAACCTTTTCTGAAGAAAGAACAGTGAACCCTCTGACTTGCATGAAATACCAAATCCTGTATTTTCAAATTGTCATCTGTTTTATGCTTCCGAGTGCCCATGTTGTCTCCTGAAAATTGGTCATCTTACTTGTATTATAAGATAGCACTTGTATCTTTATCAATAAAAGAGAAAAAAATTACTCATCTTTAATGTTACCATGTTAAAACCATGTAGGCTTTTTTTGTGGCTTTCAGTGATGCCTAATGAAGCATTATTTCTCTTCAAAGAAACTGGATACAGAGCCTTTGGAGCTGTTTGAGATTGCAGTCAAAGAACTCACATTTGATCAGCTGCAGTTATTGAAGGTATTGTTACTTTGGCTAGTATAACACGCTGCACGTAGAATTTTGAATTGTGTGGGAAACTTAGATTAAAATTATTTTTTTTAGAGTAACTATAGATAGCTTGGGAGAGCACAAATTGTAAAAATTTTACAAGTAAAATGAGTAGCTAACTCCAGGAATAACCCTCCTTACAGCATGAATATGTTTTATTACTTAATCTTTCAGAAAGATTGCCTGACAACTTGTGTAGATTCTGCTAACATTGATAACTTAAAAAAACATAGTAAAGGTTGAAAGTGGTTGTAGGGTTCATGGAAAGCCAGTGCTCAGGAGCCTTTGTTGAAGATGAAAGTTGTCATAAAGTCTATCTAATTTTCAAATGTTTCCCTGTTAAAAAAGGAGATCTAAATCATGTTGAACTGCTCCTTGGAGGTGCGTGTGGAGGTGTAGAAGGGTCTGTACTTCAGTGGTGTGAATTATTGGTTGGGTGTCACCGTACCTTCTGAACGAAAGTGCCTTGCTGACGTAAAAGGGAGGTGAGGGAATGGGACGTATCGGTCCTCAGTGGAGGAAGCACCTGGCTGACCCAAGAGCTGTGTGTCCCTGTCTGTGGCAGAAGGGTTGGATTAGATGATTTCTAATGTCACCTTCCAACCTAAGACATTCTGTGATTTTACTTTAAACTGTTTAATCTCCTCCTCCTTTTTTGTGGAGACAGAATTTGAATAGAGAGAGGGAGTTGGCTCTATGCCTGGCCTTTTTCTATCTCAGTAGGTGACTACATTATAAAACCACTGTCGTGGAGCCTGACACCTGAAAGAATAAGCTTTTATGTTCAGACTTGTTTGCATCTTAATGTTCGATTATATTATGTGTTTTTCTACACTTGAACATAAGTTCTGAAGTTTCAGTAAGAATATTTTGTTTGCTTTTCAGCTTTCCATAGCGTCTTTATGTTTTAAAATTTGAAATAAAATTGTGATGTGTGCTAGGATTTCCTTTATTCTTTTACAAATTACTAAAACTAAATCCTTAGGCTTAACTAATTTCCCTTATGAATTGTTCTTATCTTTTACATGTAGCAGGATCTCTGTGGGTGGAATATTTGTTAATTTTACTCTCTTGTGGTCCTTAGCTGGCTCATGTGACTGCCCTGAAAGTAAAAGATCACAATGGTATGTACTAGTTTGCAAGAGGCTTGAGATTTAATACCATGTAATGATATATATTCTGTGGTTGCAGTCACCTAATTGCGTTTGGTTTCTTTCTCAGCATTTCTAAATGCTTATGGAATTGCTTCAGTTTTGTGCATGCTGTAGAGTTCTTTGCTTGGAAGTAAATACATGGACAATATTTACTTTTGGATGGTAGTCCTTCCCTTGGGAAGAGTAGAAGATGAATGCATAGATAAATTCGTATTTATGAATATTCATAACAATTGCCACGAATGTTTCCGTCTTATTCTTCTCTCACTACCTTTTTGTCAGCTCTTGTCCTTCAGAATTGCTAACAAGAACTTTAGGGTGCCCTGTAGGGTGTCTTAAGGGTGCTGTAAGTTTTTGGCCCTAGTTCATTCCCTCTATAGGGACAGCAAAATGGCAAAGTATCTCGCACATCCTAACTGTCTGGGAAAAGATAAAGTAAATAATAAGCCTTGACAGGCAAGGCTGCTTCTACTGGATGTGGTTCAGTAACTGAGGTGGCATGAGGGATGGGAGAAGCTGTTTTTCATAAATACTCTTGGCAGGGCCTTTAATGGGTGTCAAAATATTTTCCCACTGGCAAAACAGAAATTGGCAACACAGGTTGTTAAGAGTATGTCAGTCTTGGAGAGAAGCCTTAGGTAATCGAAAGATAGACCTGATGTCATTCTTTAGTCTTAAAGGCCTTAAGATTTTTAGCCAGTCTTTTCTTGCTGGGATTAGCAGTGCTGCTATTTGTCTTGATTCAATATTTTTGTGTTTCTTTTTAGCACCTTTTAAAGAAGAAGAAGACTCTGCTTTTGAGACCCAGCCGTTCCCTTCTCTGCAGAGAGTAAGCAGTGAACGTAAACCAATAGAGATTATGCTTGCAGAGCAGAAATAAATGTGGTTTTTTGTTGGTTTTGGCTTTACATCTCTGATATCAAAGGTGGAACTGAGAATATAGACATTATTTTTGGCCACTGAAGCCATTTCAGAGCTTAGAAGTAATAGTTTGCGTACCTCAGTTTTACAGTTAGATAACATCTGGACATTGCATTTCAATGCATTGACAACTTTTTGCTAATTTGGGGTTAAAAAAAAAGGGCCTTTGGCAGTTCATCACCTGCTCTTGGCTGCCTAGCAGAGCCAGACTCAGAGAAATGTTGAGTGATTTTTGTAGTGTGTTCCCATTTGTGACTGCCAAATCTGGGCTTTGTCTTATTTTTTGCACGAGCAACTGACAATTTTTGACCAAATACAGTTTGATACTATTTATGCTATTTTTTTCTAGAGCTATTAGGTTTTTTTCCCCGTTACTATTTTTCGTAATGTCTGAACTGCTCATTAATATGCCTTTAGGGGACTTTTTCTGTACAGTAAATAACTGCTTTTTATTTGGACTCTGGAAATAATTAGTGTTTAGTTATTTATGGATTAGGTTGGAAGGGACCTCAGAGGTCACAGGCTTAGGTCAGAATATGTATGAAATATCTATCTAATACAGGTCATATATGCCACTGTATTTTTGGTTTTTTACTGTCTAATCAGATGGCTGCATAACTACAGAAATTTAATATGATAGACTAAAGTATGAGGTTCAATTCCTCTACCTGTTTTGATTTCCTAAATTTAATTTTCTTCCTCTAAAAAAGTATGTTAGGCCCCTCTGTACCTGTCATCTTTACAGGGTTAAGGAATAGTCTACCAATATTTCCTTCATTTCATTAGCTGTTAGCTTCAGGTTTGGAAGTCACCTTGCAATTAATACTTTACGAGGAATTAATGTATTTTTGATCTCATCATAATGGCAAGCCTATGGATTTCATACTTGCTCCTGTGTGTTGCTTAGAATATTTTTTGCATTAAAAAAAACTTCCTGGAGAATAAAAAACATTTAGGAGTACAAGTGGGGCATTTCTCACACATACTAGGGTGAATTGACTTAAATTTTACCCTGTCAGAATTTTTGTCCTTTTAAGATTTTATCCATTTTTATGCATTTAATAACTTGAAACTGAAGTAGAAAAAGGTGTATATGTATCTTGTGTTTAATATTTAAAACATAGGGGGGTTTATTCTACTGTTAGACTCTGTTGGCCATAAAATTCCGATGTATTCTCCCAGTGATTATCCTCACAGTGCTTAGTGGTCCTTTGTTGCTGTGGGGGTCTCTGCATAATGAAATTTTTTCAGGTCCTGGAGTCGGTTTCAGAAGATGTTGGGTTCAACATAGAAATAAAATGGATCTGTCAACAAAGGGTAAGTAAATGTCCGTGTGATTTACTTTGATACATTGCAGTTCTTATGGCTAAAGATTGTGATTTAACATGGCAATTTATGAGCTACAAACCAAGGTGTAGTTTTTTGTGATTCTTGTTTTATTATGATGCATTATCTAGCAGCATAATAGCACTGCTGTAGCCAGTGAGCACACATACTTTTAAAACAACAGACTGATTTTAGTGAAAGACCCTTTTGAAAGTCAGTGGATCACAACAGGTCATGCGTGCTATACGTGGGAAGAGAGACAAGAAATTCAGACTCTCCTGGCCTGGCGCAGGAGTAGCTGCAACGTGGTGCTGTAATACAGACAGTTGGTTGCTTCTAGTTAGCGGTCCTGCAGACTCGGCTGGATTGCTTAGTGCTCAGTCTAGAAGCTTAGAGTGGGGGGGAAGGAAACTTAAGTAACTTGGGTGGTAGGTGGAAGGCTGGATGCATGGACACAGTCCATGGAGACAGTCACTTGCAGAAAGACTGGTACCTGCTATTCTCAGAGACAAAGGATATCTTACTTGTACAGATCTTGTTGTTGCATTTTTATATTTAGAAATAGTGATACGGAGTATCTGTAATAGTCTTTAGTGAAGTTTCATGGGGTTCCCTTGTGTTTTCAAAATTAGAAAAAAGGCTTCATAGAAACTCTCTCCTTGGATGGAAAGACAGTGAATTTCTCAGTGTATCTTAGGTTAGAATTCAGGTGCACGTTGCAGACTGACTGTCCTGTAGAGCTGTAACTTCCATTCAGTAGACTGAAGGAGTGAATTCTGTATTCAAACTGGTGAACTAGATTCTTGTTTTGCTCAGGTTAAATGAAAAACCATTGCTTGTTAAAATAATTTTAGTAAGAGTTAATTTAAATAGCTGAAACTTGACCTCTCTTTTTCTAGGATGGACAGTGGGATGGCAACTTGTCAACTTACTTTGATATGAATCTCTTTCTAGATATTATTTTAAAAACTGTTTTGATGAATGCTGGAAGAAGAAGAATTGTATTTTCTTCTTTTAATGCAGATATTTGTACAATGTAAGTTAAGAAGAGATAAAGAATGTATTTTCTTATTTTCCTTCTTTGGGGTAAAAATTACTTTGGCTGTAAGAATACCCAATAGGAAACAAATAAAACATGTTTTGATTACACCTAGACTTTGGGTGCCAAAATAGTTGGGAATTGAAATGAGACCACTTTGCCTTCTGAGCTGGTGGAAGCCCACCGAAGAGTAGATGAACATAACAAAACCGAATCATGGTACTGACAAGAATTTTCAGAGGCAAATGTGTAAGAATGCATAACATGCTAATCCCAAAACTTTGCTTCCATCTGTTGTAATTTCATTTTACCCTAGCATGCGTTTAAAAAGGGAATTGCAGAGTTGAACTATCTTGGAGGGTTTTATGCAAGTGTTCTGAGGATGTGAATCTGAGTTTAACCTAAGTCTAGCTTTTCTTACACTGTATGTTAATCTCAGATAGTGGCAAGAGGAACAGTTGGAGCAGTTTGTCATGTAGTTTGACACTAAACTGCAGTATCAGCTAGGAACTGTAAGAACATGCAGTAGAGAGGGTAATTCTCCTCTGACAGTTGAGGTTGCGTTTCTCTGCTTTTTATCACATTTCCTACTTGGAGACTTTTGTTTTTTTCTCAACAGGGTTAGGCATAAGCAAAACAAGTATCCTGTGTTATTTCTTACTCAAGGAGAATCTAAACTGTATCCAGAACTTATGGATCTTAGATGTCGTACAACTCCAATTGCCATTACTTTTGCACAGTTTGAGAACTTGCTGGTAAGCTGACCAGTTCTGGTATGACTCTGCAGTAAAATGGAACTAAATTATTACTACTTATTGTAAATCTCTTGGTTTTGACACTATGCTTAAAATTGAGCCTGATTAAAGAAGTACACTAACATTTGTTAACTGCCAAAATAATATCCTTCATTTTGAATGTCTCTTTAATACATTATTTAAAAAATAGTGCTATCAGTAATTTTTTAGTTTTATTAAATTATTTTTAATTGCTGTGGCTGAAATTTTAAGGTGCTGCAGGTATTTCAGAAACATGGATTTTAACTGAAGTCTTTTTGTATTTCAGGGAATTAATGTGCACTCTGAAGATCTCCTGAGGAATCCCTCGTTTATTAAAAGGGCTAAATCTAAAGGCCTAGTTATTTTTTCTTGGGGTGATGATGCAAATGACCCAGATAACAGGAAGAAGTTAAGAGAATATGGTGTTCATGGGCTAATATATGACAGGTACTTAATTGTGTTTTAACAATAACAAAACTGAGAAACTGTTGTATCCTGATTCTTGTGAAACGTTTTTTGGTTGACTGAGTGCAGAATATCTTCCTTTTGTACTGTAAGTACAGGAAGCCCATAAACCCTGTTCAAGAACAAGACTAACATTAGTTGTCACTCTTTCAGCTGTATATATGAAGCAAAATGACTTTTTGTTTCTCCTGAGGTTAATGTAATTTGATTCTTTCCTTAAAGAATTAGTGTATGTCATATGTATTTAACACACTATGAACATTCCTGATGGTAAATTTTAAGCTTTGTACATGATATGGTGAGAACAATGTCATTTAATGATTTGGCTGAAATCTTTCTGCATTTAGTTATGGAGAAATCTGTGTGCAGTCAAGGAGTTACGATCTGGTGGCAATTAGAGAGACATGCTCACAGGACTGGAACGTGGTCATGGATGGCTCTGTCCTTTTTAGGAATGACAGGCCAACAAGGCGAGGTGGTGGAGTTGCTCTTTACGTGAGAGAGCAACGAGAATATATGAGTTCTGTCCGGGGGCAGATGAGGAGCAAGTTGAGAGTTTGTGGGTGAAAATGAAAGGGCAGGCCAGCATGGGTGATGCTGTGGTGAGTGTCTGTTAGAGGCCACCTGATCAGGATGAGGAAGCTGATAAGGCCTTCCACAGGCAGCCAGCAGCA
>NW_009695925.1:0-5792 GCF_000703405.1 Apaloderma vittatum | reverse complement strand
CAGCCAGCAGCAGCCTCTCAATCCCAGGCCCTGATTCTCCTGGGGGATTTCAAGTACCCAGATATTTGCTGGAAGGCCTGCACAGCCAGCCACCCTCAGTCCAGGAAGTTCCTCCGGTGCATCAATGGTGACTTTGATGCAAATGGTGGATGAGCTGACTAGGAGAGGAACGCTACTGGATCTTGTGCTCACTACCAAGGAGGATCTAGTTGAAGTAGTGAAGGTTGAGGGCAGCCTTGGCTGCAGGGACCACGAGATGGGGGAGTTCAGGATCTTGTGCGGTAGGAACAGAATACCAAACAGGATCACAATCCTGGGCTTCAGCAGGGACAGCTTTGGTCTTTTCATGCAATTGCTAGGTGAAACCCCATGGGACAGGGTACTAGAGGGTCAAGGGGCCCAAGAGAGTTGGTTAATATTCAAGGACCGCTTCTTCTAAGCTCAACATCAGTGCATCCCAACAGGTAGGAAACCAAGAACGAGAGCCAGGAGACCCGCATGGTTAAACAGGGAACTGCTGGGCAAATGGAAGTGGAATGAGAGAGTTTATAGATCATGGAAGGAGACTGGCCACTTGGGTGGAATGTAAGACTGTGGTTAGAGGATGTAGGGAGGCAACTAGGAAAGCTAAGGCCTCCTTGGAATTATACCTTGCAAGGGAGGTCAAGGACAACAGAAAGGGCTTCTTCAAATACGCTGTGCACAGAACTAACACTAGAGGCAACGTAGGCCCCTTGGTGAATGAGGTGGGTGCCCTGGGGACAGGGGATCCAAAGAAGGCAGAGTTGCTGAATGCCTTCCTTGCCTCTGTCTCTACCGCTGGAGACTGTTCTCAGGAGCCCCAGGGCCCTGAGGCCCCAGAGGAAGTCAGGATAAAGGAGGAGTTTGCCCTGGTTGAGGAAGACTGGATTAGGGATCAGTTAGGACACTTGAACATCCATAAATCCATGGACCCTTACAGAATGCACCCACGGGTACTGAGGGAGCTCGCAGAGGTCATTGCTAGGCCACTCTCCATCATCTTCGGTAAGTCATGGACAACAGGAGAGGTGCCTGAGGGCTGGAGGAAAGCAAATGTCGCTCCAGTCTTCAAAAAGAGTAAGAAAGAGGATGCAGGTAACTACAGACTAGTCAGCCTCACCTCCATCCCTGGAAAGATGATGGAACTACTTATCCTTGCTGCTGTCGCTAGGCGTATCAAGGATAAAGAAGCTCCTTACCAGCTGTCAGCATGATTTTACTGAGGGGAAGTCGTATTTGACCAGTCTGATAGCCATTTATGAGGACACCACTGGGTGGATAGGTGATGGCAGTGCAGTGGATGTGGTTTATCTGGATATCAATAAAGCATTTGACACTGTCTCTCCACAGCATCCTTGTAGCTAAACGGAGGAAGTGTGGTCTAGATGACTGGGTAGGGAGGTGGGTTGTGAACTGTTTGAAGAGAAGAAGTCGGAGAGTTGTGGTCAGTGGGACAGAATCCAGTTGGAGGCCTGTGTCTAGTGGTCCAGCACAGAGCCACAGAGATGATGGAGGGAGTGGAACATCTCCCTTGGAGGAAAGGCTGAAGGAGCTGAGACTCTTTAGCTTGGAGAAGAGGAGCCTGAGGGGTGACCTCATTCATGTTCATAGATATGTGAAGGGTGAGTGTCAGGAGGATGGATCCAGGCTCTTCTCCGGGATGTCCAGTGACAGGACAAGGGGCAAAGGGTGCAAGCTGGGGAACAGGAGATTCCACAGAAACATTTGGAAAAACTTTTTTCCTGTGCGGGTGATGGAGCCCTGGCCCAGGCTGCCCAGACTGGGTGTGAAGTGTCTGTCTCTGGAGATATTTCATAAACCCGTGTGGATGCGTTCCAGTGTGACCTGCTCTGGGTGACCCTGCTCTGGCAGGGGGGTTGGCCTGGGTGATCTTTCGCAGTCCCTTCCAACCCCTAATATTCTGTGTGATTCTGTAACTGAAATGAATGACTCTTAACCAACTGTTTGTTTCAAAGCTGTGAATTAGTTGCTTCAGAAACCAGTTATCCACACAATTCAGGTGGACATCAGAATACTGTGGTAGAACTGTGAACACAGTTGTTATCTTAGTTCATTACAAAACCCAAAAGTTTTTTACCTCTTTTATAAAAGATGTGAAAGTCGTTGTTCAATATGACTAATAAGGGATGACGTATGAAATTAGAATTTCTGATAGGTTACAATGAATATGTAATTGGGAAAGCATTAAGTGTAACTGAAATGTCAAATTACAGAAGACTTTAAAAACCTTCTGCTTTAACAAGGGTATTGCTTTGCATATTATTTTACCTGGGGAGGAAAAAAGAGGAGGGAATCAAGTAACTGTCAGGGACTCTGTTTTATTAAATGAAAAGCAAAGTTCAAGTTAAATTATCTAGAGGCAAGAAATTAAATCTGGTTTGCTCTTAGTCTTCTGGATTCTCAATGTAAAAAGTAGTCAACTCCCTTCAGTCTGTTCTTAACTGCTGAGGGTCCTTCTAGAATGGCGTGCCCATTGCTTCTCTGGTTTGCTGGAGATGTGCTTTCTTGTACTGTATAAAATGTATCCTTCTAGTCATTGCTGGTAGAAAAGATTAATAAGATTTTTATGTTTGGGATCAGCTTCAGACTGAAATAATTGAAACATAAGTCCTGTTTCCTGCTACAGCAGAGCTACGTGTTGTACCTATCCTGCAACTCAAGATTGAGCCCCCTTCAGTGGGTGAAAAATATCTCTGGGCTGGTGTGCAGACAAAAGGATACTCTGACTCTTCAGTGCAGTCATAGAGTTGTTACGAAGTTTGATCCGATGGTATGCGTAAATTGAAGTGGTAAATTATTGATCTATAGACAGGTGGGGTGTTGTAATCAAATACTACTGCATAAAGTGTCCCTGTGAAATGTATATTCATCACATATCTAATAATCCACTCTTCCAGAGTTGTTAATTACCACTGATATAATAGATACATGCTACTATGGTAAAATAACGACAGTTTCTTTATGGCTTCTTGTTGCTTTTGTTCTTTAGAAACTTAATTGCTCAATGCTTCTTAAATAATGTTGCATTTACATCAAGGCTGCAAGACTGCTACATGGCATCTTAAGTTCCCTTTTGTACTGTGTAGCTTGTTTTAAGTTGCAGTATGATAGCAGACCCTATTTTACCTTGCCTTTTTCATGACTACCTAGTCAATTGCAATTGCTTAGAGGCTGGATTTCCTTGTGGATTTAATGGAACAAAAAGCTCTTAACCTTCCTGCACTATTGAGACCATCTAGATTATTAGTAGTTTTCTTCTCCTTTCGCTGCCTGTCCCGTGTCTCTTCTACGTTGTTGACATCTTTCCACTTTGAGAGGAACCCCAAAATTAATACTAATTCCAAAGCTGTTTAAAAACCAGTAGTTTGGTGGTGCACTTTTTCCTTTTTTCAGCTTACAAACCGCAATTGTGTAGGAAACAATAATCTCAGTATAACTGTTGCAGGCTCGTTAACTCTGGATTTTTAAATGTTATTTTTTTTTTCTATAGACTAAAAACACCATGGGAATCTTCCTTAACAATTCTTAGTTATTTTTTCAAAACTTACTAATTGTCTGAATAGAATTAAATTTAATCTTAACTGCGTCAGATACCTCAGGCTGGACACTTTGAAATACAGGTGATACCTGCAAGTCCTGGATGGCATGTCTAAATGCAAAACCTGGCAGTAAGTATTTTCATTTACAGGTGGAGCTGCTGGGTAACGAGACAGTCTTTCAAGTAGTTTTGAGAGTACAAGTTAGTATAAAGAGTTTAAATTGCCAAAAGGTTCAGTAGGTATATTGTAAGCATCCATATTCTGTGTTGTTTGAAGTTCAGAAATAGACAAATTCAAAACTACTGGGAAGCACAACTCAAGAGGGAAATGTGCCTATTTGAAGGTTTGGAAATAAGTAGTGACTGCAGTAATCTGTTTATTAGTGCAAAGCCATTTTATGCTATGGTTGCATCTTCAAATTCCAGAGTATTTCCAGGGCTGAATCAAGATATGCTTGCCTGGTGTTTTGTGTTGCTATGTACTAGATCTTTACTTAAACCGTCTTAATAAGTGTTTTTTCTCTGAATAAGGTAGGAAGTGTATACAGGAATTTTAGTGAATTTTAGGTTGCTTGGATATGGTCCTGAGTTATTGTTACTGCGACTGAAAATTGTCTAGGTAGAGATGATTTCTGTAAGCTGTTTCTTTCCAAACTTTAATCATCCATATAGAGTCGGGCAAAGCATTATAGCCACTTGTGAAGATGGCAGAAAAAATGTGTCCTGAATACCAAATGTTGCTGATACCAAGTGTCGGGATAAAAATAGCAGGTAGGGGGTCTGACTTTGTTTTGCATGGAGAAGAACTGCAAGACTAAATCTGGGAAGCTTACAAATGCTAACCCTATTAAAAGAGCAATCTCACTGAGGCAGGGGAAAGACTTTATTTTTTTTATTTTTCCCCATCCAGTCCTTTTACCCCTTGGTCTTCAAATTTAGACAAACCCAAAGTCATTAAACTAAGTAGATGGTCTAGTGCGGTTGTTGGGATAATATGCTGCTAGTTTCCTATGCTCAACTAGCATTGATCTCGGCATCTAAAATATCCAGACTATTTGGGTTAAAGTAGAAACGGTGCCACCTCTGCCTCTGGGCTACTGTTTGGGCCCTAATGCAGAGAAGTACTTTAAATGCATGACTGGATATCTTGCGTTCACAAAATAAAACATTTAAGCATGAGATTTAATTAGTTTGATATTTAGATTTTATTTGGAGAAGAAACTTTAACCTATTGTAGTGAAATTCTCTGGATTGACAAAAATTACTAATTTTAAGGCAGGATTTGTGGAGTGTTTTATGTGCTGTTTTTCTCCTGGATAAGCTCTGTAAACAGTCCAGGAAATATTTCTGTGTTTGAACATACTTAACAAGAACAATGCTGTCTTTAATATATAGCCAACTGGTGTAAAAACTTAATACTAATGTGGAGAGGGGGTGGATGCTAGCTGAAACATGCATTATCCTCTTTTAATCCACTTTGCGTGATCTGAATTATGCTTGAATATTAAACACAACTGCATGGAAATCTTAAATCAGTAATCCTCAAACACTTATCTTTTCTGTGAGAATCTTCAGTGTGTTTCTTCTCTAAACATTATAGTTCCTTATGGTTGAACATTGCATTTGCAGACTCCAGACGAAAGCTCTGTGCTCTATTAGTATTGTAACTTTCCAAAACCAACACAAATTTAGCTGGCAGTAAAAGCAAAAGCATTCAAACCACTAGTCAAAACTACAAGGCTGTCTAAATATATGCACTATTGTATTTGCCTGAAATGGAAGGTTGCGTAAATATCAGCATGGATATGTCTAGGAATTAGCTAGTATTAGTTGATCTATAATTTATTCTAAGTGATGATTGAATTAAGATGTTATATAATGGCAGTCTAAGTCTTTTCCTATTTTGTGGAGGGTAAACTCAAGTTTGCTTTGAGACTTAAGAGAAAAATGAAGTTTTCAAAAAAGCTTCAGAAAAACTTGTCAGTATGAAAACTGTTTTAGTGTGGCTGACTCTTCTTTTTCTTTTCTTTTTTTTTTTTTTGACCAAGTAATGGCAAAGAAAACCAGCTGTGACTGAGACTTGCTAGATCTGTGTGTTTTCAGATTTTGCAAAAACACCTGATAGCAACTAAGCACATCAGTTCTATTCCCACTGCATAAGCCCTAGAATATCCTGCAAAGCTTTTTGTAGAAAGTGTTAATTAAAAAAAAA
>NW_009695924.1:0-68981 GCF_000703405.1 Apaloderma vittatum | reverse complement strand
AAAAAAAAAAATTTGAATCAAAACAACTCCCAACCAACGCCAGCCTACTCACCTGGTCCATGAAAGCACACCAGTGTCTCCAGGCTTGGTGTTGTTCTAGGTATCCAGGCTAGCACCAGAATCAGCCCCAACCTACATCCTAAAAGCAGGACCTTCAAAAGAGGCTACTGACTTTGCTTTTGAAGCAACATCACATAGCTAGCACCACCCAGAAAAAAATACCCACAACTCCTCCCCCAGGGCACCTGCCTTGCCAGAATTAATCACAGGTGTCTTCTCCACCAGCTGAAGGACAATTAATGACCTTTTTTTTTGTGTGGATTGTTTTTTTCTGCTTTAAAATTTCTGATTTGGAATATCACAAAGCATATTTTAACATTTTTCTTTCTGCCATATGTATTTGTTTATTTTATTCTATTTTTCCTGTGGATGAGTTTGAGTTTTGGTGATTGTTTCTTGCTGAACAAGATTAATGGGAATCCTTAAAACCTGTGTGTCCTAAGCAAAATGTGCTCAAAGAAGAACTGAAAAGTGTCTTGGGAGTTGTTATTGAAACTGCCTCAGCGCTACCTATGTATATACTTTACCTATGTAAAGTATATACCTGTGCTTCTCAGCCTGTTCATGCTGAGGCTTCGAAAGATTTGTCAAGCAGGATAAGGCAATTTTGAAAAAAATGCTCCTTCAAGGAAAAAAGAACCTCCCAAACCACTGAGCATTGGATGGTTTAGTCCTCCCAGTCTCAAATAATGAAGCTGCAGTGGGTTAAGGAACACAAGACCACCTGCAGTACAGCTTTGAGAGGTTATTTAGAAACCCACTAGTCTACAGAAGTGCTGGTTCTTTGAGGGAAACTTTACAAAAAATGTTAGACCATGAAAGTTTATAGCAAAATTGCACAATTTGACTTTGAAAACTCCACGGCACAACACTCAATACAACAGCACACTACAATATTGCAAGTGGTTACTCCAGAACTTAAATGATAGATATTATTTCTATGGTTCCTTAAGGCTAATTAAAAAAAAATCTAATGGCAAGCTCCTGCAATTTTACCTTTATTAGAAGGAAGAGGGCCCTGGGGCAAGAAAAGCTATTTGGAGGCTGACATATGAGTCAAAAGCATTTTCAATGCTGCAAAAGCCCGTTCAGTAGCTGCAGCTGGTGGGTAACCAAGTCCTGATGTGCTTTAAGGAACTGATGTAGCAGCCTGGTCAGACAATGCTCACGTGGCTGTAGAAAAGAAAATGATAGCTGAAAATTAGTCTGGAAAGTGACATTCTGCTTTATTGCCTAGTTCAGCTAAGCATTTAAAGCCATTCTATGGTATATTTAACTCCCAATACTTAATCTTTTAATTAAGCATGTGCTTAAGTATTCTGTTGTCTAATTTGGGCCACCTGACTCTATCCCTCATAATTAAATATCACCTCTAAAAAGGAGTGTGATGTGAAGGGTTTTGTCATAGGTTTGGTGGTTGTTTTTTTCTGGGGTGAGGGGAAATTTGGCAGGGAGACTAAGAAGAGGACAATAAGCTGTAATAAAAGCATGTAAATGAATAATTGAATTAAACTTTCCACGCCTCATGGGAAACCACCAGTAAGGCTTTCCCACTGAGTTAGCTGCACATTTAGAGACTGTAATGCTGCCTTCTCCTTCCTTGCCTATTGAAGCAAGCCAGGGTATTCAGTTCTGGGCTTTTTCACCCTGTGTCCTTCCAGCATCAGCAGCACATGCAGAACACAGCCCCTGAGCCTTTTCTGTCTGTCAGTGCAGGGAACCTGCAGGTTCGGTATTTTCCTGATGTGTAATTACAGCCAGTGAGCTGGAAACAGATGGTTACACCATGGTAAAATTACTAGAGTAAGATGTAAACAATTTTCATCCAAGCTATGTTTTGCTTCTGTGTGCAAAAGAAAAAGGAAAATCTGGAATTCAGCCTGAATCAGGCTTGTTTTCTGGGTTTTCTCTGTTGCAATTACACCTAGGCTGTCATCCTGTGCAGATCTTAGGTGGTATTTACCCAGAGGCAACTACGAGTAATAAAAACAGTCCTGTTTCCAGGCAGTGATTCTTGCTCCAAAATTAGTAACTACTCAAAGCTGAATGTGCAGTTCGCTTGGCTTTGCTCACATCGCCTTTATGATGAACTCAACCAGATTTATGGTTTTAGTAACAAAACTGTCATATTATCATCAAGAAAGGTAGAAGGTGGAGACGTGTGACTCTAATTTATTCTCTTGACCCAAATTTACCATGAACAATATGTTTGTCTAACTTGCAATGGAATATGAAGTAAATTACACTGACATACAAGCTTAATACTGTTTCCTGACTGATCAAATAGGAGCTACAGCAAGAAAGAAAATCTATGAAACACCCCATCGTAGAGGAATGTCATCTATCACAAACATGACTCTGCATTTTGAAGAGCTTTCAACTTGGTCAGCTTCTGATTGCTGCTTCTTTAATTACCTTAATTGGGCTCTTTCCTCTGGTGTATATTGGTGTCTTTCCTAGCTGCCAAGGAAAGTAAGACTTGTCATCTTCCTGTGAACAAATATTTATCTTTTGCTGCCCCAGAGCACATTGTTTTCGTCTAGTTTTGAGTTTCCTTTTTTTTTTTTTTCCACTTTCTGATGACTAGCCTCCATGTGCTTAATTATTTTAAGTTTTCAGTTCCTTCATGAGGTATTGTGGATGGTAACATGCCAGTATTTTAGATCTTGGTAATACAAATGAAAATGTAAATGAAGAAAAAGGTCCAAAATGTCCTTGAGACAAACAGCTTTTTTATTTTTTTTTATTTAGTAGAGACAGGTCTTGAGTACAAGAGGAAACTAACGTGGCAGTTGTTACACTTAAGAAATTTTCAAATTTAATTTTAAATACAAGTGGTTTTTTTATATGTAATCATTTGAGTTTTAGCTATACAAAAATATATTATTTCCAGTGTAAGGAAGATAAATTAATTTCTTCGAAGCACCTTCTGTAGCTTACCTAACCCTTTGAAAAGAAGTTCTATGAAAATAATAATAGAACTGACTGCCAAGTCCTGTTCCATGGCCCAGTCCTGCCTCCTTCTATTCTGCTTCACTTGCCTGGTGGCTGAAAAGATAAAAAGCTGAGCTGAGCCTGAGAATAGGTATAATTACATCAGTCACCTTTTCTCTGAACACAGGACTAAAAAGAAAACATTTTTAAAAGACCGGTTCCTACTGGCATGGTAGGGAATTCAGCAGTCAGGTACAGGCCTGCAGTTTCCAGAGAATTAAAACTTCATATTTTTTGTGCATTCATTCTAACGAATCCCACTGAAATGCAAGGGGCTTTGCCCAGTAAAAAAACAACTTGGGAGGTCTGAAAACATAGCAGTATGCCTGTAAGTTTATTGAACGCTTCCATCAGCTCTGCCTCCGTACAATCTTAAACATCTACTGGACTGGTTACGTGACTGATGTTACTGTCCTTGAACGGGCAGAGGTCACCAGTATTGAGGCCGTGCTGCTGAGGATGCAGCTGCCCTGGGCAGGACACGTCTCCAGGATGGAGGCTCACCATCTCCCTAAGGTTGTGCTCTGTGGTGAACTTGCCACCGGCTGCCTCAGCAGAGGAGCCCCAAAGAGGAGAGACAAGGACTCTCTGAAACAACACCTCAGCTTTGGCCATACTGACTGCCAGCAGTGTCCACTCCGGCCTCCAGTGGGGAGACGTGGAGACACATCATCCATAACGCTGCTGCCTCCTTTGAGAACGCCCGTAGAATGAGTCTCAAGGAGAAAAGACAACGCAGAAAGAGCCGTGCCTCGCCAATACCGCCTGAGGAGACTTTCCACTGTGCCTTTTGCAACCGGACTCGCCTATCCCGCATCGGCCTTTTTAGCCATCAGTGCGCTTGGAGCAAGTGTGGGTAGAGCCCTTCCCATACCTTCGTTCGCGAAGCCTGGCCATGGTGATGATGATGCCTGTAAGTCAAAGACATATGCCTTCCTCCTTTTACACTCTAAAGGTACAGAATCAATAATAAAGTAAACGTATTACTTGCATCGGATCTGGATTTAATATTCATTTACAAGAGCCATTTTATCATTTTGCAATGGGGTGAACAGATAAATGAATAAATAAACAGTCTTTTCTACCCTGACCTATTATATTTTGTTGAAATCTGCTAGAGGCTTCCAATCCCTAGAAACTCTTTTCTGGGACACCTCCAAATCCATAAGCATGTGGAGACACTAATTAGTGTAGAGCTTTACTTGCAGAAGCAGGGATAATAAAAATCTGTACCAATATTCTTTTTATTTTTTTTAATATCCTTCAATATTTTTCAGTTATAGAGCTTCTATTTTATTAGGCACTGAGGTATTTGATTCCATTTCAAGTAGGAGAAGCAAAAGGCAATTTTCAATAAAAGAACTCTCACTAAGTAGGTTTTACCACTTAGTTGTATTTTATGGAAATTTTGCTATTATCTGTAGACTTTGTTTCTGTAATCATATATAGACATTTCAAAATCCTCATGTTAAAATCTCCAGCTCTAATTTTTAATAGGAATAAATATTCAGAAGGCCCCAAAAAAGAATAAAGGCTCAGACAAACAATTTATATCATCCCTCCACAACATTAAAAATGAACCCGTAAGAGCAGAAATATCTCAGTCAGCTGAAAACTAATGCCTGACTTCATTATTTTTTTACCTAAAATTAACCTAGTGCTTTTCCCCTTTCCATAACATGTTTTTTCCTAGATAAGACTCTTCCTCATCTAGTCTGCACACAGTTAAAGGAAGGATTGTGCTCTGCACTGCGAGTTGTTGATCCTCATGAGACAGATGCGTGGTGTACGGCGATGCCATCTCCCTGGGAGCACAGAGCCTGGAAAGACATTAAATAAACCATAGTCATTTCCACAAGTGAGAGGGATGTCTCACTGTTGCAGCAAGCCCCAAAGGTCTGTGCCTGCTGGTCACCTGCCTTCCATCCACCCCAGACCCACTGCACCTTGTCCTCATGTCCATTCGCACCCTGATCTCTTACTGATGACAGTTCCTGGCAAACCTGAGCCACCAAAGCATCTTCTGACTGAAATCCAGTCCCAGAATTTGGTACCAGAATCGGGCAGCCAGGGACTCTGGACCATTCACCCCTCCCTTGCATCTACAGCAACCCAGGCCATTGACTTGGTATCACCTCCTGCAGGAAAGGTATATTTTAAGTAGTCATTTATTTTTCTACCCTCTCAAATACAAACAAACTTTCCTGGAAATAGAATATTCTCCTCCATAGACCTTTCTTTATCTTTTTGTGTATGTATGTGACTTTGACACCAATCTGTACAGTTTTCCTCAGTTTTATAAACACTGCTTTATCAGCTGCACTGGATCTGAAACAGCCAGCTGTTACCCAACATTGTGCTTTTCCTCATTTTTCAGAAACTGTTAGAACACTATTTTTACATAAATATTTATTGTGCTAAATGGAGGCTTAAAAAAGAAAAGGAAGCTTGCCGAATATTTCCACAATTTCTCCATTCCAGCTTTTGTCTGGTGCTTACCCAACCAAACCCTTCACAAAGCAGAGCCCTGGGAATCAGTCCCTGTGATGAATCACCCTGTCTTACAATGCTCTAAAGTCCTTCTAAACAACTAAATCAGGCTGATGATCCAGATTTTCTGATATATGGTTCAGCTAAAAATAGGTGAAGTCAATAAAGTTCTCCCAGTCCTACAGCATAAGTGAAGGCGATGTGCACAAAACGAAGTTGAAATCAAGGTGCTTGACAGTGTGGTCTTCCAGCATCTGGGGTGTAACAAGTTTTCTTCTGTTGTGTTCATTCCACAGAGGGAAATAAAAGCATAAAGAGGGGACCTTTCAGTGTGACAGTGCTTGTAGCTATTTTGGGGACCAGGTTTATTCTTCTTGTGCTTCAAATTACAGAAGAATAGTAAATAGCCTTTTTTGGGTTCACTGATACTTTCAGTGAGTCAAGTGGAATTACTGCTGCGAAAAAAACCCACTCCAAACTTCTGTATGAAGGAGAAAATAATATGTGTATTTTTAAATAGAACAGGGACTCTTGAAGTTCACATAAAAATAGTCACTGAGCAGCAGTAGACGAGGCAGCATCTTGGGTAGAAATAAGAAATCAGCTGATTTCCAATTTTAAGTCTTCCAATATCCTGTACAGTATCTTAAAAGGGGAATATGCATTTTTCTACCTGCAGTTCCCCTATTTTCAATGAAGAGCATGTCTGCTTCGACACTGTGTGTATGTTTTTGTACAAGAAATGGCTGGAGCTCTGAACTGTTCTGCTTGTAAATTTAAAGACTGGTCGTGAGATCTTCAGTACTGGGCTGGAATGATTATGGGAGATAAAATATTAATATTGTTCTAGCTCAGTTTTCTCAGGTGTCCTGGATGGTAACTCAAAATGACAGGTTCACATCTGTGAAAGTACACAGAGCTCTAGTGAGTTTACCGGCACTTTTATACTCCTGGAGAGGTCACAAGGTATTTGTAAGGAGATCACAAGGTTTTCTCATGGGACCTGGTGGGGAGGAGGGAAATGTTTTTCTGCAGGACTCAAAGGAGAGAGAGCAGGTAGTGACACAAACCCGAGTCGTCTGAAAAGCCCATCAATCACTGCTTCAAACCGGTGGCATATCTGGGGCTTTTACTGCTCCTCAGTCTATGCAAGACCATGTTCCAAGGAAATGTTGCCTCTATTCTTTTCTGTTTGGATTATATTAAATAAAATTAGACCTTACAAGTATCTGGGGATTTATTCTACACTCACTCTAGAATTAATCTCTGGACTGGTCAGTTTTGTTGTTTTTCTTTTATGACACACCTTTAAATGTCACGCTGCAAAACAGATCGCTGCTGGAGCTGCTGAGAGGATTGTTTTCAAGCGTTAAGGATGGGCAGGTGAAGGAATTAGCTATGAAAAGACGAGTCCTGAAGAGGAATGTACTAATTAAAAATCTGAGGAATTACTTCAGCTGAAGTGGTTTTCTTTCCAGGGAAACAAGTATTCTCTTGAAAAACCTGATGATGCGCCATTAAAAAGAAATACAGCTCATCTTGTTTTTATTTCTAATATGGTCCCCTTCCAAGCAATTTTCAAAAGATTTAACATTGTGTGGAAGAAAGATATAATCTTGAAATGGATGCAAATATAAGAAATGGTAAAAAGACTAGAATGGATTTACTCTTTGATTTTGATATATATATGGAGTACAAAAAAGAAATACCCTGCATTTCTGAGAAGGCTATGTTCTTCAAAAGGACATGTCATCCTGTTAATCCATATGCTCTTCTCTTACAGACAGAGGTTGGCGCTCACAGTACGTGACCAAAATAAATGACACCAAACTGATTGTGTTTCCAGCTTTTTCTCATTTAAACAATGGAATTTCACCAAGTTCCACTATATACACATGGGAAAATGAATGGAAAAAAAGTCCAGAGGAGAAAGTGAGTGCTCCCAAGTGGATGGAAACATCAGGAGCTGGTTCCCTTCATGCTCACTGTGCAAACACTCGAGGTACCTGCTGGAGCTCTACCCATGTCTGCTCCTTTTGATGCTGGGCTGAATACTGTTAGATATGTAGTTTCTATGAGATCCCATTACATGCTGAGAGGTTAAAAATCCAGCAAGAATGCCTTCTGGCTACAGTGCTGTGAACCAGAAAACAAACAAACAACAGTAACAAAAAATAGTAAGATAAAATAAGTTGGAGTGCTGAACTGCCCAAGGATGATCAACGCCTGAATCTGTGTCCATGGCAGGGTGCTGGTATTGGAGCTCTCCAGCTCAAATAGCATGTACACATAGTGGGGTATGACTACCAGAGTACTGTTGTTATGGCTCTTTTAGATGACATTTCTTCCCTTACCAGTTCACACTGCAGTCTCCCAGTAAATGCTATGGGGTGACATGGACCTTCCCTAGGCAGTCCTAAAGTGAACAACTTTTTGTATGGCTTACCACACCTATCACAGAGAACTCGACCCCGAAACGCTACCACAGAGCATCTTTGAAAAATTATATCAATGGTGTTCTGAATTTCAGGAGAGAAGGTCCTAATCTAGGGCAGGAAAAGTCTCACAGGAAGGTGGTGCTGGATGTGAGCAATTTCTTCTGGAAGAACACCCTGCACTGCACAAAAGGCTTGATAGCAGCGAAGAAGAAGGAGTAAGAATACTCTTCTCTCATCGTATTTCATCTTCTTGTAAGGGACAGTTTCTGCATATGGCCTCCTTGATCATCTACCTTGGTAGTTTCAAACTGGTAGGGTCAAAAGAAATCTGTTACAGAAAGATAAACTGAGAAATTAATTGACTTTGTCTTACCTGCAGCTACTGAATCTTGGTGAGGTTTAACAGACTTTTTTTTTTAATACGACACAACTGTAGATGAAATAATGTGCTTTCTCCTTTCACACTGATTATAGGTAATAGCAAGAAAAATTCAGATTCTGACATACTTTTGTGGGAGCCTGGGACCAGCTGATTGACAGGACTAGTCTCTGGAAACAGAAATTATATACTGCAAATGAGGTTTTTGACTGGCTTTACATATCACTAAGGTGATTATTCACTGAATCGTATTGTATGGGTGTTGAGACAAAGAACAAACTGAAAATAAAAATCTTTGAGAAGCATAAACAGAAAGAAAAATAACTTTGAAAACAGATTGGTAAAATCCATTACATTTTTTTTCCAGCTGAACTCTGTATATCTTCCTTACAGTAACCATTGATATACAAGCCAACATAACCAAAAGACAAAAAAATTTAGTTTCAATAACAATACTTCTCTGTTGTAGCCTAAATGAGGAAGTGTGGGGGTTTGAGAGAAAACAATAAAACAGGATTGCAATTATACTCATTTTTTTATGACTAAGAAGAGTAAAGGAAAAAATTACTGCTATTTTCCTAACAAGAGATAAGGACAGAGAAGGGACTTAAAAAAATCAAGCTTAGTTAGTGGATGAGCATGTGATTGGGAATAGGAACTGAAGGTCTCATCCTGGTTCTGAGTTTCTGTTTGACACAGCGGGGATTCACAGGGGATTCTGCTGTTTCACAGGAAAGTTGTTATTTTCAGGAGAAAAACCCAGAAAGTTCTTATAAATAAGTTACTACACAGCATTATTTCACATTAATTTATATACTCTTTAGAGAGTTAAAGTACTACTTAGTAAATGATGAGCAATATGCAATGGTTGGGTTTGTTCTGTTGAAGGACCATCGTACAACCTGTATAGGCAATAGGTTCTCCTGTGTGTGGATGGATAGGTACGGGTTTGGGTATGTTTTGTTTTTTTTCTTTCTCTCTGTGTTAGAATGACTCTCGAAGTGTGCTTTCAGCCTCACTGTATGCCAGGAAAAAATGGTTTTTTTTCTTTTTCTAATGTTTTTCCTTTGATTTGCTGAGAATTTTAGAAGCTATTAGTGAACAGTTAAAGCACGTCTGTGACCAATGTTTGGAACTAGAGGTACTTAAACATTTAAAGAAAGTGTCAACTTATGCAAACGTGTCTGTTTTATAGGCTATTTAGAATCTTGCAAACTTCTTGCATTTGATTTGCCAGGAATGGCTAAATTAATAGAAAAGATTACTGTTGGTATGCTGCAAATATACGGTCTCCAGCTATAAGTACTGGAGTTCCTGGTCTGTCTGAGACTCAGGGTAGCTCAGCCTGCGACTTTTTGAAAGGCATTGTTAGATGCTGGTACCAATAGCAGGGAAATCCCAGCAGGGGCTCACTTTGGCAGTTCTTTAATCTGAGAACTGCAATTTAGTGTTTGAATGGCAGGTTTAAGTGACCGAATGGGACTCAGACTATGGCTCTGCTGATGTAGATACTCTGTGCGTTCATCAATTCAGCTCAGGATGAAGACTGTCCCTTTAAGTAAACACTACTCTTTGGCCAGTGAGATACTACTCTGATCATCTCTGTTCATTACCTACATTAGAGAATTAATCAGAGGCCCTGCATGCTGATGAATTAAGTTTATGAGATGGTCTTGTTCACTTCTCACTGCCTGTTATTCGCGTTCTTCCTCCTTTTGTAGTTTTCCTTGGCCACCTACTTCTCATGTTGTGTGGAAATTCTGGGCACAATTTTCCCCTTATGTCCCTCCTTTTCTTTCTCCCACAGTCCTTATTCATTCTGTGATGCTGACTGTACTTCATTAATATATATTCCACACAATGCCCTCCTTTCTGGTCTCTTCCCACGGTATAAAAATACTCCTAATCTGTCTGTGATACTCATTATTCAAACACAGATGTATGCCACAGCACTGCAAACAGACTATCTGTCTTACTTAAGACCATCCTAGGTCTTAAATAAAAGAGAGATAACAGTGCAACATGCTCAGAGCTTTGACAAAAAAGGGAGAAAGGGGAAAAAGGGATCATCACATGAACTAAGAATTTTCCACTCAGAAGCCCCATCCCAATGTTGACAGTCAAGAACATGCAATGGTTAGAGGATAGGATTAAAAATAACCTATTTCCTTCTTTTGAAACAATCTCATGTTCCAACATTCAGGAACATTCAGTTTTGGACTTTACATTCCATCCCTTCAGCTGTCTTGAAGTACGGTTAATATAAAAACTGTAACATCACTGTGCAAAATGTGAGGTAGTGGGAGTGGGAAGCAGAGGAAAAACAGATGCAAGTATTGTACCCATAGAAAATTAAAAGGAAATGAAATCTTCTTGTAGGCTTTGCAACAGCATCTTATTTTCTCCAGTTTGCATTTGTTTTCTCAGCCTCACTTTACTAGATCTCTACTCATGTAAATAAGCATACGACTTACATAGACGAAGTTCATACACTTCATTGTATAATAAAAGTTATGTTCTAGAACTGTTAACACTTGAGTTCTATAAAAGTAACCAGGAAAGCCTTTTTTACTTAGAAATGGACCTTCACAGTCAGAAAGGGATAATTTCTTATGAGTAACCTCAAGGTAAAGGCCTTCGGTATCAATTTTTAGTATATGAATTTGGTTAATCTCCTTTTTAATAAAGGGACTCCCCTCAATTTTAGCACTGTTTTTCATCAAGAACCTGGCAAAAGACCCTCATCTTTTGTATTTTAAGGTTTTAAGCAGGCATGTCTGAACCACAAAATTTATTCTTAGTAAAAGATCTTTGGCTGCAAATCTGAATCACCTGCCTCTGGAAGTTAAGTAGTAATTGGCAGCTTTGGTGAACTAAACCTTGATGAGATTCAATCTTCCAGGTTCTCTGGCTGGTGGGGATGGGGGTTATGGTTGTGTTTATTTGTTGTTCCTTGTAGTCTGCGCCTCTTCAGAGCCATTAAGTGAGGAGCTGCTCTGAAGTTCCTTCACACCAAGCTGATATGTGCAGATGCAGAAAGAATTTTTTTCTCAGATAATGATCAAAGCTGCAAATCTTTGCTTTGATGAGTTGTAGAAGGATTTGGCCCATGTCTCAAGGATGATATTGACTATTGCAAGGTGATATGCAGGGTTTCAAGAGCAATGCTGTTTGGTCTCACATTGTTTTTCACTAACTGTGGGTGAAGACTGAGTTCCAGTAACTGAATTAACTTGTCTGTTCCAAAGGCATTTGTTTTACTTAGAAGAGATGGGGTATGTAAGGACTCTTATTTTCCTGAATTGATAGATGAAAAGAGGAAAAACTTAACTTTAAGTGGATTAGTCTGAAGTTCTAATTTTTGCATATGTGCAGACATTAATTGAATAACTGGAGCAAAATTACGGTTAACAGAGTGAGTTGCATGATCTTTTTACTGGAGGAGAAAAGTGCTTGCTAATGATAGCACCGAATAATCAATGCTGAAAATCAAAGAAACCTTATGATGAAATTAATCTTTTTTATTACCTGTCTCTGCTTAGTTATTATAAAACAGTTCATTAAAAATCCTCCTTGACTGAAGTAATAACGCATTAAAGTAAGACACTGCTAGAAGACTCCAAAGGACTTAATATTACATGATTTTCAGTCTTCGGTTCACGTGAAACATCATACTTTATTTTTTTTAAAAAACTCTGACTTCTCAAGTATCCTTGCCAGTCATCTTGTAAACAATGAGTATTCCTTTTCGTTCGTTAGTTATGAACTCTGTGTGTCATTGTTCCACTAGACAGTATGATGATTAGATTAATTCGTAATGGTTATTGTTTAATTACTATGCCTCACAAATTCTTAACATCTTTAAAAACGGAAATATCCATTCCTATCCTCAGAGCAATTTGCTCTGATAAACTTAATGAGTTTTCAGCAATTACATTTGTGCTGAGCCATTTCTTGCAAAAAAGATCAGATGTTTTCACCTCTGCTTCCTTGGTCCTGGTCAATTTTCTTAGGATTTTCCCCACCTAAATCCACCCTACTGTTGCTATATTATCCTCTTGCAGAAAAAATTCTCCAATTATTACAGTAAAATCTCAGGGTCTGATGCAACCTTCATCCTTCTTGTGGCAATATGTATTTTTAAAAAGCTTCAAAAAAAATGGAAGTTAATTTTCTTTTATTGCTGTAAGTATGATCTTTCGCTTTGTGATGTTTGGCTCAGTTTTCCTTTGTGTGAAAAATGTACAGCACGATTATACAGTTTTTCTTAAAAGTTACAGGTCCTTTACTTTTCATGACTTGTTCTCCACATTTTCTGTTGAAATTAACTATCACAAGATCTATGTCACTTCTGATAATGTCTCCTCTCCAAAAGAAACTTATTAGAATTTTCTAGGTATTGATCTACAGTTCTAGCTGTATTTCTGCTACAAGATTGTACATATCCATGGAATTAAAGAGTTTTCTCTTCTACTTGTAAAAATAAATGTTACAGTTGCTTCTGTATCTACAAATTTAAAGCAAAATTTAAGCTTGCAATACTAAAATTAGTCAATGTTGCTAGTTTCGTTTTTTTGAGAACAGCTTTCTAGCAAGTCACAGAACTTCTGTCCCTGGTAATTACCATTTCTCACTCTGCTTCAACCAGATTTAATCTTCAAAGTCAAAAAGGTGTACTAGAAAAACCTTTGATCTGAAGGGACAAGAAAAGCAAAACTCAGTTTGGTCTTCAGACAGGATTTTCTGGGGCTTTTGCATTGGTCCAGAAAATGATGGCAGCCACATTCTGTGGTTTGACATAACGTTAGCTATATATTTAACTAAATTTAAGAAACATATGCCTACTTCATCCAGTTTAGGACAGTAACAGGAGGAAAAAAAACCAAAAAGGAGTAAACAGGAGTGTTCCTTTTTATGAGATGGAGGAATTAGCTAAATTTCATGCTGAAAATACATTTTCTCAGTAATTCTTGCACACAGCCTACTAAGCATTGAACATGCCATATATATATTATATTTGAAGAAAAGCAAGTAAGCTCAGGCAAAATGTTGAGTTGCTCTCTTGAAGCAAGTTCCACGCTGGATTCCTCAAGGCTTCCTGTGGGGTGTATTGTGAGGGAGGGGAGAACGGAGCCATCCAGGTGGACGCAGTAGCAACGCCCGCTCAGTGCGCCGTTCCAGAGCTCAGCGCAGAGAGCCGGGAACGAGTCGTGAACTGAGAGAGCTTGATTGAAATGTCAAAGTACTTGGAGCCCTGTGGAGCTCCCGCAGAAGAGACTTTGGAGCTCCTGCAGAAGAGACTTTTTGCAGCAGAGGGTTGTTTTGATGAAGGAGTCTTACCGTGTGAAATCTGCAGCTACACCTTGAGATGAGTAATAACGTATTAGATTCAGCAAAATTTCTCTCACCACTCAGATCATGAGATGCCAGAAAGGAATATTGCTCTAAACCAGATTGTTTTCCTAACTACAAGCGTGCTCTCAAAATCAATATATTTATTTGAAAGGATTGGCATCTTACATGAGCTTTGAAGTCCATTCAGGAAAGAGGGGCCATGTTTCTGAACTTGAATAAGAAATTCAAATTGTGAGTGAAGTAGCACATAAAGCAGAAGCCAGAGGTGTTATATGCGTTACAAAGAAAAACAAACTGAGCTGAGGTCTCTTTGGGATCTGTGGTGCAGCTCAAAAAACTAAAAGTCTGGTGATATACTGTGTCTGATTTCTAAAAAAATTAACTAGAACAGTTGATATCCTGAATTTTCTGCAGTGACCCTGAATAATGCAGTCAATTGGGAGTTTGATCTTCTAGCTGATTCCATTATTTGCAGTGAATTTTAAGAATGTGTTTTCTTAGTTTCTTTTGAAATAAAAAAGGCAATCTTGACATTGATCAAACAAAAAATACAAATATGCATATGCATTTTCTTGTGTGATGGTTGATTGGAGATTTGGAGCTGGGAGATAGTTTGTTATATGTGTGATGAGAAGTTGGAATCACACTTAGCATTCATCTTCTGTTTGATTTACAGAAAATTATGAACTCAGTGCTTCATGGAGAGAAGTGTGAATGAATGCATTCAGGTTTTTGTCTGTTTGGGACTTTTTCCCCACCCTTCCTGTTTATTGAGACACTAGCTATAGCAGGAAGTTCTGCTTCCACCAAGAACATTTAGAAAAAATATTGGAAGTTGTATGATTTCTGTACGGAACAAAGGCATCTCTCCCAAAGAAAGGAAGCAGTCTTGGGGGTTAGAAAAGTAGGGCATGGATCATATTGAGACATCAAGTGCTAGGGATTTGAGGAAGGGCTGCAGGCTGCATGTTCCTGCCAGCTCCCTGCATGTCCCTGAGCCAGGTAACATAAAGCTGGTGGCAGCTACTCTCCAGGAGTGTCTCTCTGACCTTTCCGATGGATGTTGTTTATCAGAAAGGGCTGGTGAAGAGTGCCCTGTATAGACCTAACCATGATGTGAAGTACCAGAGCACCTGTGTCAGGTTTGTGTCCTGGTGCCTGAGGTCTTGTGGCTCTTGCTTGGCTGAGACACGATTCAAGCCCTCCAGGCAGGCTCGCTGCCTGCACCATGCCGTAGAGCTAAGTCAGAAAATCTGATCTGGCACAGACAAATTAATGGAAAGAGCAGCTGTGGTGAGTCCGCGGGGTTAGAGTCCAAGAGCTTCTGCTGAATGACCGGTCGTGCAGCCAGTGCGGAGCCCATCGGGCGGAAAGAGCATTCATCTGCTCTCCCCTAAACGCATTACTGCTATTTGGGGCTATGTCTAATACCATTGCTGCCAGACTGCAATGAGCTTTGCAGATGTTTAAATGCACAAGGAATGTGTAGGGACAACTTGGTCAGAAGGTGTAAGTAAAGGGAGGTGTGTGCAGCAGGAGAGGGTACAGAACAAACACGTTTGCACATTTGCCTCTGCCTGACAAAGAATCAGCTGGGGCTCTAAACTGCTTAGAGAAGAAAGTGTGCATGGCTTCACAGTAACAAAAGTTCGAGTGCGCCTGAAGTTTTCTATAAACTCATCCCTCAGGTCAGATTATGGGCTTCTCCAACATCCTTCCAATTCCAGAGAAATTCATTACTTACCTTATTACTCAAGCTGTGAGCTATCACCGTAACAAATTTCTCTGAAGTTGTTACCTCAGCTACAAGTGTTCAGGAAGAATGAACTATTTTATTTTTTAATGGTTTCAATCTGACACTCAAGGAAAACTTGATAACAAGCTAATATCCAGCTTGCTGAAGCAAAGGGTCTGCCACAGGAATAAAAATGTGAGTTACAGGTACAGAGTCTGGTTGTAGATTTTTCAGCTTTGCTCTCATATGGGTGTAAAATCTTATGACAATGCACATTATATCAGCATCTTGTCAGGAACATATAGCCCACACTTACCTTGGATAAAATGGGGAAACGAGCATTGCTCTTCACATACAGGAACTTTTCATGTCCAGGATAGAGATCCCAGCACTCAGTTCCCCATCTTCTAACCCTATCAAAATTCTTTTCACGCAGATGAATGCTTTCGTGTGGCAGAAGAGCTGAATTTGAGTGCTTTGAAAACTTGTGTTGGAAAACTATGGGTTATTCTTATATTTCCAGATTTATTCTTTTATTTATTATCTCTAAACTGTCTGCCTTTAAATGTTTCTAATAAACCACAAAAAAATATCTGTCTATGCCTGTGTTCCTTAAACCATATCTTTTTGCAAGCAAATTTCTCTAAGGTTTGGTCTTAGCTTGGCTATGAGATATGCCTCAGTTTGGATGCTTTTCTGAAGTCATCAAAACATCCTGGATCAGCCAACATTTACTTGAGAACTCTTGAAAACAGGCTGTCTCATGAGCTTTCTAATGTTTCTGGCTTCCAGTCAGGCTGGAAATGCCATGGAAACAACACTTGTGGCAGTCCAGCTCCCAGCTGCTACCAGCATTCAGCATTTGGGAGGCAAGGAAAAATGGCAAATTAATTGAAAACAAACTATTCAAACCTCAGCAAAGGTTCACATGCAGTTTTAGACAAATTCCAGTAGTTTTACATCTAGTCAGACCTGATTTGCCTGTGTCTTTTTAATTTATGCAGTGGTACCCATACAGAATTATTCTACTTCAGATTTGGATTTTCAAAAGTCCTTAGTGCTGGTCTAAATCTTTTTTTCTTTAGAGCTAGTGGGTAGAATTTAGATTTCAGTGGCAGCTGAATATTTTGAAAATGATGGTATGACTACTTTTTTTTTTTGATCGAAGGCACTTGCACCTAATGTTCCTAAAGCAATGTGCATGGATGATAATCAACTTTCATTATGCTGCCTGAGAGATGGGTGCATTAGTGGGACATGCTCTCCAGAAATCAAGCAGTTACATCTACTTAAACCTGTTAAGGATTTTTGTCTCCTATTAACGTTAAAGAGAGAGAAAATCAAGGCACTGAGAATTCATCTGAGCTGAAATTCATCAAACCATAAGTTTCTTCCTCAGAACTTGAGAAAGAAATCAGGACAGAAATAAATCTAGATTGTGGAAGTTTAAAAGGACCTGTGTTTTCAAGAAAAAGCAAAGTGATGTGTATCGTGAGATTCTTTAAATTAAGATGAAAGTTGCTCATTTCTGCACTACAGCTTTCTCCTTCCCACACACCTTGCACTGCTCTTGGTTGCATGGAACTGGCATAAACTTGAAGCAGATCAGTGTTAATTTGCACCTAGCTGAGAAATTTTTAATCTGTTCTTATGTGAGAAAGGTGGGATTTAAACAGGAACATTGCCTTTTCAGAAACAACAGAGGGTATTCCAGACGTGGGGCTGGACTGAACTAGAAGCAGGGCAGGGCTCAATGCAGGATCTCCTGGGGGCCTCGGCACCCGTAGAGGTAACATGAGGTCATGCATCTCCCCTGACTTTGGTGGCATTTCTCCGGTTTGCAGCAGCTGTGAACCCCGCTAGAACAAAGACACAATTTTTGTTCCACAGAGAAAGAAAATTATTATGAATTCAGGAATTGTGACCTACCAGAATGTGCTCTAAAACTGGAGGATATTTTTATGGGGGTACTGGAAAGCTGGTACTCGTGTAAAGCGAATGCGTTGCAGAAAGATGCTGGTGGTGCTGGGGAAGGGTTGAATAGCATAAATGAGAACCCTGAGAAGCTGCACACACAGCTACCTTGGCTCCACTGACCCAGGATAAGTTGTTTGTCTGATTGACCCTCTGAGCAGGAATCCCAGGCTAGACCCTTCGGCTGTATCGCTGTGCAGTTCTGTACCTCTTGCTTTGCTGAAACCTTTAGCCAACTGCCTGGTACATCATGACTCGAGGTGTAATTTTCCCTTTATACCGGTTCAGCGTAATATTTACTATGACAGCCCAAACATTCAACTCTCTGCTGGCTCAGGGTGTCGTCTTAAAAGAAATAATTTGTAGTGATGACAGAAATGTTTTACAGCTGATTGAGGTTTAAAAGTTTTAAATCACTTAAATGTGGATTGAAAGGAAACCCAAAGAGCTCAGGAAAAAAAAAAAGTTAAAAAATATTTAACTTTATCTGACTTACTTAAAGCATTTACATTTTCTGAATAATAGATCAAATCGAGGCTGAACAACCCTTGCCTCTCTTCTTTTCCATTACTTGTCTCTTAGGATAGATTTGTGTTATATTTGCTCACTCGTAGGATGTGTGGATCAGTTTTATTCAGAATTCAGTGTACCTTCATGGAGACCTTTGCTGTATGCTGGATTTACATCTTTTGTCTTATTGCTTATGTTGCATGTGTTCGTTTCACATAAGATTTGTCTTTTAGCTAAGGCAAACTATATAAATGAAAATTGCATTCCAAATGTAATTTTGATCATATAACTTTTAAGTCTTTTTTTTTTCTTTTCCTTTCTTTAGGGTCATCTTTTCCAGAAAGGTTGTGTTTACCTTCAAAATGCTAATTCATTTTATGAATTGAATAAAAATTCTTGGAAGCATTTATATGTAAATTTCAGTGGTAAAGGTCAAGTTAGTTTCTCAAAATATACAGCTCTCCACTGAACTTGCATTTATTCTTCCTTTTTTTTTTCATTTTTAATGAGATGAATATCATATGGAGGGAGAAAGAAGTGAAATGAAGCATTCATGGTATGATATTACAGATCATTAATTTATGATGTGATGTTATTTTACATTTTGGAACTGGGTTTGTTCTTCTCTTAGAGCAGTACATTTCAGTCTTCAAAAATAAAATGTGCTGTACCAGGCAAAATTCTGCTTGGCAATGTTGCAGGCATAATCTGTCTTGCACACTTGTGCCCATATGCTGTTGGAGAACTAACAAGTTCTTCAAATAAAGCTGTTTTCAATAATTCAGGAATTGCAGTAAACATAGAAATTAATTTTAATTGAAGCAATTATGAGGTGTCCAAGCTGTATAATGATGCGCTTTGTATGCTAGAAATACTAGGATGACTTTTTCCATCCTAATTGCTAAAAACATATGATCACTGCTTTATGCTTTTTTTTTTAACAAGAATTTGAGCTGATACTGCTGAATTACATAATGATCTTGTAATCTCATTCCAATGCACCCCAACTCCTGAGCGTGTATGTAGTGTGAGGGGATAAGTGAGACTGACTGTCACTGTTTATCTGCTGAGCCCTGAGGTTATGAAATGCTGAATTGTAGCCAGGGTGCTGAGCACCTTGAGGGACCACATCCTTCATCCCAGGAATATCTGCTGCACAGAACTGCAAGCATGTTGCAACTGTTTTGGTGTTTTGCATGCTTTTTTGTTTGTTTTGGTTTTTTTCTTGTTCATTTTTTTTAAGACAACCTTTGGTATTCTCAAAATGTCTCTTTTTGAAGCTTTTTCAATACTCTCAGGCTCTCTTTTGCACTTTTTTTGCAGGAAAGTGGTTAGTTACAGCAACTGGAAAGGGCATGGAGATTTATTCAAGTGTAGATCCAAGAAGTGCAAATGTCAAAAACGAAGTTGAATAAAGTAAATGTAAGTACAATCCAAAAGAAAGCCGCCATGGTAACAGATTTTCAGTACTATGAATTCTGCAAACACCATCCTGTGTGTTGATACCTCCTGGAGTTTGGTATGGATCCATAAGCTGCTTTCTCTCTAGCTGCAAAAGAAACCTATAATGCAGAAAGTATTTAGGGAAATGTCTTAGCCCAATGTGTGTAATAGCTGATGACTGAGACAGAATCTAATTTGATTAAATTCTTTTAAGTTACAAATTTTGGAGAATTTACACACAAGTGAATAAACAGAATCAAAAAGTCACAGGTCAGTTATACTCAAAGCTCGTGTGTTTCAGGTTGCTGTCAGCATAAACATGGGATTATGCAGCCTTGCTAAGCACTCCTGAAAAAAATACGTGGTTTATAAGCGTGACTGTGAGAGTGAGATCTTTGCTGTTAAATCTTAACCACAGCTTTTGTATGCCTTGATCGTCACTGGGCATAAATCCTGTTGTCTTCAAAAAAATCTATATGGTGCATGGCAAAAAAAACATACTGTCTAGTCTGCAATTTTTCCGTTTAAATAGAAAAGAATGCCCTTTTTTTTCTTCAAGGCATAGTTCATTATTTTACAGACAGATTGACTGGTTAATTGTTGGCAAATTCAGTGTGAACTGTGTGGGTGGATGTGTTTCTGAAGAGAGAGGTCTTGTCATATTGCCTATCTCAAGCCTCAGCTCTTGGTAATCTGGTCACTGTCTTGAACTCCAAGACTGGTAAACACCTTCAGTGTATCCCCAAGAACTGGCCTTCCTATCTCTAATTCCCTTTTTTTGCATGCTGCAGTTTTACAGTTCATTAACACTACGCCACACTGATTTGGCTCTGAATAATCAAGTCTTCCCCTGTTTGTAGCTATGAAGCACTGCTGCTAGCCTCTTTGTAAATTCACACTTGCTCCCTCTTCTATCTCATATTAAATTAAATAATTTTAAAGCAACACTTATTTTACAAAGTCCTTCTAAGATATCTCTGCTTGTGTTTACTGCTAAGCTCTGCATAGCCCTGTAGTGGGAACAGAGATAGTTGGATGCCCTTTGGAGCAAGAATAGGTTGATCCTTAAGAAAAGAATCCAGCTAATGGTGCTTCTTGCTTGTTAGTCCCATCACTACTCATAGCAGTACAGCATGACAATTTGGATGGCAAATTAGGAAGTAGGTGCTACTTTTCAATATCAATTTAACATGGAGGATTAAGGAATGTCCCTTGCTTTTATTTACCATGTTCTGCTGCATGGAGGCTGAGATCTCTGGCTGTTTCAGCTACTCATTCATTATTCTGGCGTGTTCTCTTTATGCAGTTTATTCCACTTTCCACCATTTGAGCTTACATATTCACTTCACCAGCATTTGCAGCTATGAAGCCAGGTAAGTACCTCAGGTCTTTTGCTTGTTTCTTTCTTTCAAAGTGCCTGAGGCATGTAGAATTTTTAACCATTTTCTCAGTTTTTGTCAAATTGGATCAAAATACTTGCAGTGTCTGTGTGAGACCCTGGCATCTGAAGTGTCACCCAAGCAAGAACTGGGAACACAGTAGTGGAACCAGACTTGCCTAAATAAAAACATAGATCACTAATAGGTCTTACACAGATACAATGATGAGAGCTTTTAGCCTTCATTTTCTACTGTGGTGTTATTGTCTGCATGATTTGATTGTTGTCTCTGTACTTAAATGAGTATAATATTTAGCACTGCAGGAACTGAGGAGAAAAAAAAGACTGACTTTAAAGGAAGAAAGGTACAGATATAGGAGTTCTCTAGAGTAACTGGGAACATCCACAACCTGTGGAAAACATAGTCACAAAAAGAAATTCCTGACAAGAAAATATTAGTCATGTTTCATTGTGTTTCATTAAATAGATCTATAGAGAAAATCAGAGGGATAAGCTCTCAGTGCTTATTTCAATGCAGTATGTATACAAGCACAGCTGAAGCAACTGGAGCCTGTGGAGGATTTTGGATTTATAGTGCGCTTAATTTTAACATGAGGTTTTCTTGTAGATTAAAATATATTTCCGTATTTGATGACTTGTATTAAGCAGCTCTAACAATCAGTCCCATAGGACAATATTGGAATTCTTGACCCAGCTAACTCTGAAATATTGAAATTCTGTATCAAGAAGATTGTTTCTGAGCATGATTGTTTTACTGTTCTTGTAATGGACATTTCCAGATTATTTACAACTCTGTAATCCATTCTGTTGTTAAGAGGTGCTAGGATGTAATTCCTTGAGATATTTGGATGGTCCATATGGCTGTGGGAGCCATTGAAAATTAATTTTTTTAAATCTTGTCTGGAGTTTAATAATGAATCTCTGGATTTATGCTGTACTGAACCATATCTTCATGCAGATTAAAGGTGCAGAATAAGAATTGTTTTATTTTTACTCCTGTTTGCACAGCAAATGGATATTTAATTGGTGAGAAGTGAGTGGAGAATGTTCTCCCTGTAGCATCATTTTTGTGTTCCTCTGATTTCCAAGAACCTTTGAGTTGTTAAAACTTCACACTTAATGGCTGGGAGAACATCACGGAGACTCCTGAAAATATCCTTTTAAAGTTTAGTCAAAAATAACAATTCAGCCTGAAAAACAGAAAATAATTTTGAATACACTGATAGATGCATTTTGGGATTTATTTGTTTTTTTCCACGAACAAAGTGTTCTTGATGCCTTTATACTGCTGCTGAAAAAGCTATAACTTAAGGTTAAGTGACAAGAAGTGTCTTTTACTCTTTTCAACATCGCTCTTGCTGCAGTAAAACTTGAGTTACGTCAGGGTGGAGCAGACCACACAAGGCCCTCTGTAGTCTCAGGATAGGAAGACTCTCATGTTTCAAGATCAAATTACCAGCTTTCAATTCATGTGACAAAACTTATACTTCAAAATTAAGTTACTTTTCATGAAATATTTTAATTTTCATGAAAGATTTCATTATCCTCCTATTGTGCTGCTGACAGTACGGAGCTGTGATTGTAAACGAAGTTCTTGTCTTCATGTTGTCACATTGTACTTGATGCGTCATTGAACCCATGGTGGCTTTTTCTGTAGTTACAATATAATGGGAAGGATATTTGTGTCCAGCAAACTAGAAAAATAAAGGCAGGAAAGGAGGAGCCACTGGAGCAAATAGAAGCAAAAATGTATCTGTGTTTGAAAGAGAGCTACAAATAACCAGTCTGTTCATGTTATTGTTCCTTTGGGTTTGCAAAGGACTTGATATCTGACTTCTGGCAGGTGAGTGTGTTCTTCTGGAATGAATTGCTACACAGGGTTGGTAACTGTCCCTGAATTCATCTCTGCAAATAATTTCAATGCTGTGGGTCTTACTGGAGTTTCGAATGGGTCACGCCATTGAATCTGATTAAGGGCACAACTGCTTAAAATTCACTGCTTCTGAAATTCTGCTCCTTTTAGGAGCAGAAAAAGCATTAGGAAGCTAGTAGCATAACTATTCTTTTGTAAGATTAAAAGCAAAGAGCAAGAGTCAAGGCCAGAGGGACACTCAGAACGGCTAACACAATTTAGAAATTGTTCTCCCTGCTTTGCCGTCTTGCTAATTTGTTTAAAGAGGTTTCCTGATCCTGCCTTCTAGATTTAGCATGCAATTCACTTTTCAGACAAAAAGGAATTTTCCACTGCTGCTGGAGCTGTGGGGGAGCAGATGGCTGAGCTCTGGGAGCAGCGGCGGCTCCTCAGGTCGCAAGCCTCACCGTCCCCAGAGCTGGGATCCCTTTCTGGAGGGGAGGGCATACCTGATTTCTGGTTCAGTAATGCTTAACAAGGAGTTTGAATTGCCTTGGAAGGGCATCAGTAATGCCACTGATGAAGGTAAGTATAGCTGCTTAGTGCTAATCTTCTAAAATCTCTGGGCCTGGAAAAGTAGAAAAAAAAAAAAATCAGTGGAACTGAGAGGAAATTTTAGCTGTGGCTCTGCATGCAATCTCAGAAATGAAGTGCACTTCTGAAAATACCTCCTGGTCTTCTGTGTGGATGGAAAGCTCTTCATTAAGTTTTCTTCCAAATAACACATAAAAGGAGCTACGTGAGGATACTGTAATTTTACTCTAATTTAACACTTACTTTCCTTTGATTATCCTGAGTCCTGCAGTATGGTGTGGACAATATTTTAGGAAGTGCTTTGGAACTTACAAGACAGGCAGGAATTATTAGGGGATAGATTTGTACTCCCCTGGCATCGGTTTGTGTCCCTGCAGTAAGTGATTGGGTTTCTTGGCTGTTCCTGCTTCTCATCCATCCCCACTTCACAATCCCATCCCTCCAGGGCTAATCAGTTGTGTCAGTTCAGGCAACAAATGAAAAAAGCAGATCTAAGAGGCAAGTAAAAATGGAAAAACTATTTGATTTTGATAGACAGAAATAGCTCTTGAGATTTTTTTCTGTTTTTTTTTATAGACAAAACCAACTACTTGATTTTTTTTTGTTGCAGTTTTGTTTGCATTTAGCCAAAAATGTTTCTTCCTTCTTCCTCAAAACTTAATTTAGAGTCAAGCTGAATCATTCGTTCTGTTGGTACTTTGGTGGTATTGAAGTCTTTTGACCTTTTGTTTATTTCTTTTTCCATTGGTTCAAATTTTAAAAATGTTTTCATTTTGAGGAAATGCAGCCTTTTCAACCACTTGAGACAAAAAAAAACCCCTTCCTTTCAGAAACCAAGATGTGATATCTCTCAATACTCCTTTTGATATCCGTCTCCCTGATTTTAAAATGGAGTTATTCTCAATTGCCCTGATAAGGAAGCTCCTCTGGTTCTACTGTTCTGAGCCTTCCCACTTTGAGATCTGTAATGCAGGCTGAGACCTGTACACAATATTAAAAAGAGCAAAAAAGAATCAGAAAAAAAATTAAAAGATGAGGTTTGGTTTTTTTCAAGTTATAACTTTTCTTCACTGTCTGGGTTTGTGCCACTGAAGGATTAGGGAAAAAACCTAGATAGCTCAAAATTTGCTGTGTATAGACTGCAAATGCAATAGGTAAATGGGATATTTGAATACCACAGCTGCATGTAATAAACATGGACCTGTAAATTCAGCTCTGAATACACATTATGATTCAGAAGATATCACCAAATGGCAGGATCTCTGCCAGGCTTTTTCCTGCTGTCTCCAGGTAGCTGCTAGAGAGCACTTACACTGACCCTCTGTCCAGTGATGACTCCATGTGAAGAATAACTGAATCTGACTTAGTCTCTGGCAAATGAATGTGTACAAGAGAATTAAAAGGAAAACATATTTTTTGAGTGTGTGTGTGATTGCCACTCTGAAGGAAAATAAGCTCCACTGAAGAGATTAGCTGCAAAGAGAATTGCAGATTTTGTCAGAGAAGAAAATCTCTTCACCTCCTGATTCATTACTGTGTTGCTCAGAATGCAGCTGGACTTTGACTTAGTTTATTACAGAATGTTACTGGATTAATTTGGGAAATGCTGTAAGTCTATTGAAGTGTTAAAATACACTATGAATAACAAGTAATACGGGCAATTAATGTAATGCTAGCTGTAGTAGTCAGCATTTTCCCTGATAAAAATCAAGTTTCAGAAGACGTCCAAATATGTGAAATTTCAAGTGATTAGGAGAAAGTTGTCCACATAGAACTAGAAATTTTTGTGACTTTTCTGGCCAAATAACTGAAATATGTATTGGAATTATACCTGTTTTGAGGAAATATATTTAGGAATTAAAATTAGGCATTTCGCATTTGGAGATAATCAAAATGGAACAGATAGAAGACTAGAAGCTTTAGGATCTACGTCCTTATTCTGATCTGCCTTTTTACCTCCAAACCTTGATGTCCAGCTGTGATGCATATTTTGGAACAAACCTTTGCTTACATGGATTTTCAGTGCCTGAAGCTCTTGTTTTTGTTCCACAGTGGAATGTAGAAATCCTGTGATAATGAAATTACTTTTTACATTGAAATACATGCCTTCATTACCACGATCGGCAGGACCCTCCTTAGGAGGCATGAGAGCTCTCACTCCGGCACAGCGACTTCATTAATTGATAGTTGTTTCCAAAAGCCAGTACTGAAAATGTTTCACTAGGTATAAACTTAAACTTTCTGAGTGTAAGTTCGGCACATGAGAACCTGGTAATCCCTTCTCCTTTTTCCTGATGAAATTGCAGCATTTCCTTTTCCCCCCATCGTCTTTATTATTTTAATTTGGAAGCTACATGGTAGAGCTGCAAGATCTGGCCTTTAGGGCTCTGCTGAAGGCTCTAACTATGTGGTTCAGTAATATTGCTTTCTACTGTATAATGAACTGTACTTCTGAGGGAATGAACACACATTTCAAACATAATAAAAAACAATTTTTCTCTGAATTATGTTTCTTTTATTATAAATGAAACCATTCGCTTTATATTTGCAATTTTGATCTTAACACAGGAATAATAACTTCAACGAGAGTAACAAAAAAATGTAACTTTACTCCATACTAAGGGAAATATAAAGTTATAAGCATGAAATGAAAGCTGTCTTGGCCAATCTCACAGCCAGAATAAATTCTAGAGCTGAAAGAAAATGAGTGAATTACAACTTAAATTACAGTTTCCTCACAGGCCTTATCCACATGATTAAAAATGAAACAATCTTCTCAAGAAATGTATTTTTCCAATAATCAGCAAGGATTCATGTTGTGAAAAGGGCAATTGGCCACTGAAGTAGGATATTACTTTATGTGTTAGAAGCTACAGAGTTTGTCTGGGTTCTTATTCTAAGCTTGTATTTGTTTGCCTTAGTTAAATAATCATTTGGTAGCATCTGAAACATCCATTTGCCTGCTGAAACATCCGTCTACCTGATATACTTAATTCAGCTGAACTTTGCTCTAAAAACTGTGATTATGCAGAGATATATTAGAAAAACTGTGCCGTCTCCACCAGCTTTCACATACTGCCTCTGAGATTAAACCACATCCCTTCCTGAAAATCTTGTTTGCCTGCGCATAAAAGATTAAACTTGCTTTACATAGTCAGATGTACCATGGTCAGCTTAATGTTGTAATTGAGTTTTCTCAAATGCTTTTTTTTATGCTCATTACCCCATGAAAATTAGTGGGAGTTAACATACAATAAGCTGAGCAGATGAATAACCCAGTGTCTGGAATGCTCTGCAGCAGTTAGTTTGGACCTGCACTAAGAGCAAAAAAGCTGATGTCTTCCTGTTTTGCACTGCCCGGAGATGAAGTACAGGGATTTGCTATTTGGATGCCATAAAAAAAATGAGAAAATACTTTGGGTAATAATATACTAGTTTAACAATACCAGTCATGAACCATTTAAATGTGTATTTATTTTATTTGAAAATCTCTCCTTAATCTTTGAAAGGAAATATAAACAAAAGTTGCCCATATAGGAAAGCAGGGCTTGAAGCTACATCAAAGGATAAAACAATATAGATCATCTGCATGATAATCAAAGACGGGGATCAGCAATTTAGATCTTCAGCAGTCCATGGGGAGGTAGAGGAACCATCTGCATGCTACCCATTTTATACAGCTCTGCGCATCAGTTGTTTATCCAAGCTCTTCTTTGATCCTGTGTGTGATACTATCATTGATCAGAAACCCCAGCTCAGCTCAGGAAGTATTGGATGTCTCACTTTCTTCAAAATCAGTCTGGAAACCTTCCCAGGGATGCATCTGTTCCTTTAATTTGTTACGGAGATGAAGAATCTGTGAAGAAAATTAAAGCTAGAATTAACTTTAAGCATCCTAAATCTTGATGCTGTTGTGATAGCAAATGTTTGTAAAACAAGTAGAAAAAGCCCCGACAGTTGCTCTACTTTTAAGCCTAAACTGTAACTGTTGGCTTGTAAAGGGGACCAGGCTGTGTTGCAGAAACAATACCTTGTTTCAATGATTCGGACGTCATAGAAATACTCTGTGGTGGGTACTACTGAGAAGATTATCAGTTGCATTAAATGGGAAAGTACTTGCTTATTGGAAGGAGGGTTTACTCACTTTGTTTTTCCTATCTTACCTTCTATCCTATATGTTGCATACATCCAGAGGCCAGCTTTCTGAACACCGTGGCCAGAGGTACTTGGAAGACATCCAAGATCCCATAGTACAAATTAAACAGGGTATGATTCAGTGTTGAAGAAATATTCACTTGCCTGGGACTTGCTTAAACTGTTTCTCCACTGTTTCCTCTATCCTTTCATCTTCTATGTTTTTTTTTGGGTTTTTTTTACCATAACCTAACTTTATTTGGGAAGAGTTCCATTTATGTTCCTCCAGTCTGGCCTTCATAGGTCTAGATCACCCTAAGTTAATCATTGCATCCTCTCTCTTGAGCTTTTGCAGCACAGTTTAAGAGACACTTAGATTAGCTCTGCTGTCACTCCCCATCCAGAGCTTGCTTGCCTGTTCCTGCACTGCTACCATCCTACTTGTTCTTCAGAGGTACCTGACGGCACTAAGAGCCTGAGTGACTGGGTGACAGGCAGCAGGACTGCGATGGGTGCAATAAGCCCTAATCAGCTAACCTGAGTGTTACATCCAGCTGTGGACTGCAAACTTTGCATAAGAATTGGAGGAAATAATCCTGTACCTAATTTTATAGGCTGGCTACCAAAGTGTCATGTGAACTTGTTCTACTCATCTCTTCTGGAGGGCCTTGCTTTAGGCTGTGGAGAGAGTTAGCAATCAGATGGTGACCAGAAATTTGTATGCCTTGGGGTCTCATTGCTTTGCTCTGACAAAGTCTTTTTTTCAGTAAGACATATGAGACCACTTTTGCTGAAATTCTGTCTAATCTCACTGAGGACACAGTTTATTTCTTTCTCCTGACCCTTTACTTTCTCTGTCTCAGCATCCCCAACTCATTTCTCGTTTCCATTCCGTGCAACTGGCTTGCTGCTGCTCCTCACCTGTAAATCACCAGCCTCCAGAAATTATTTTCTCTGGTTCACTTTTCAGTCTGATTTACCAGGTGCTGCTTTGAACAGCAATGTACTTGCTTTGAGTATGAAATACATGAAATATATACATCAGTTTGCTCTCTTTTTTTTTTTTTTTTTGCAGTCAGTAGCATGAAACCAGAATTATTGTAAATAAATCCTGGAACCTGGTTGCTTATTGCTTGCCCCTGACTGCACCTAATACAGAGTGGATGAAATTTCTGCTGGTTTTTTCACTTTTTTGTATAACATCAACTAAAAGACACTAAAAAAACCCCAGGTCTTGGCAAGAGTTAAGATGCTTTAATGCATTTAAAAGAGCAAAAAATGTCTCTATATGTTCTTTTTTCATTTTTTCCTTCCATCCTGGGAAGAAGACCCTTACAATCAGTTTACATTCAAAATGATCATAATGCAGCATTTTAAGTATATAGTCTGGTCTGGAGTAACTGTCCTGGGGGAGTGAGAATTTGTTGGTAAATGCAGTTCCTGTTGTTGAATTTAATGAAATTTTGATGGGAAATTAGTGTAAGCATGCATGTGTCTGCATTTTTCCACTTGAGTGACCCCAAGAATCAGTTCAGGTTGAACCTGGTTAGTGCTCTTTGACAGAAGAGATCCATTAAAGATTAGCCTCCTGAGAAACCTTGAGAGCTACAGTAGGTGAATCAGGAAAAAAAACATTTCTCTGTAAGAGATTTGGGGAGCAGACTAAATATTTTTTAATAGCTAAATATAATTGGGACATAACTACTGCTAGAGTCTAATTCTGTGTTTTCAGCAATAGAGTTACAACTCATTAAATGGAGTTTTCATGAAGTGCTGAAACCTTGCCCTACCTTCCCATGGAAATATATCATGTAATATGATTTAGGTTTTTTAGCAAGCGGACAATATGAGAAAAGGCAAGGTAGAAACTCAACGTTGCAGTATTTACTTACCCTTAGAAACTGTATTTTCACCTGGTGCATTTTCATGTGAATTTTAATCTGCTTTATTTTGTCTCAGTTTTATTTTGTGATTTAGCTTAGTATTACTTTTTCTGCTCTTCATCCTGTAAACGTGCTTTCTCTGGGAGCAGCTATTGCTTGCAGCTGCACCCACAGCTGTAGCTGTGAATGAAAAGCAGAACAAATGTGTCTGCTTGCTTGTTTCTGCAACAAAAAGTGAGGTTGCGCAGAAACTTTTATTCAAATTGCCACATTCAGAGCGGTTTTTTTATATTCTTGACCTGAAATGTTACTTCCATTTTCACTTTTCCACTTGAGTGAGGAGATTACCGCTGTGAAGGTGAGCAATGGTGGAGCAAGGGTTGGTGCCTTGCGACAATAACTATTTCTTTGCCCACTTTACTGAAGAGAAAACTTTCAAGGACAATACTGTTGTAGGAAAAAAAAGATATGAACACCAGAAAATATTTGTCTCTGTCACCTAAGTGCTGGGTCTTGCTGATGGTTTGATGCTGTCATGTTAGTGAATAAATGTTTTATCTAACAGGCATTTTTCACTAAAAGTTACTTATATTTAAGGCTGGTTATTAGAGGAATAGATTGTACGGAAGACAAATCAGAAAAGAGTAAAGGCTGGTTCTAATTAAAATGTTCTTGCTGTAGAGCTTGGAGTCAGAAGGCCATGAACAAATTTACAGCCTAGTTTCTTGCACAGAAGAGCACATCTGAAAAATCTGAGGTGAGGAAAATCACTTTTTTCTTTTTCTCTTCTTATAGCAACTGTAAATACAAAAACCTCCATATAAACCTCCATGTGCTTATTCTGATTTTATACTGGGGCAGGGAACATTGTGTTCTGGCATTGAAACAAGGAATACAGAGGTAACCACCTCACTTATAGACAGGAAGGGAGAATGTATTCTCACTTGGTTTACAGACAATTGGCCTGGCTTTGCTAGTCAGACTTCCTGGTCTTCAGTTCACGTTTTCCTTGATGGAAACTTGGCTTTCATGTGTAGTTTTTTTGCTCTTTTCTCCAGCTATTATAGGGTTGGTTTTGGTTCCTGATTTACATCCACTGCCCTTTGATATTCAGAATGTACAGGAACTGTTCATCTTTCCCTTTTTAAAGGTTTTAAAGGTTCAACTTTCATTCTATGCCTGCGGACTGTTACATAAGGAATAGCCATTGGAAGATCCCTAAAAATAACATTAATCTTACTCACTGTCTTCTGCTTCAAGAACTTCACTTTTCAAGATGTCATTTCCACACTTTTCCTTCTCTTTGCTGCTGTCTTAGCTGTTAAATCCAGCTGCCCACTTTTCACTGGTTCATAAACTTTTTCTTTAACAACTGAATGCCTCCATCTTCTTGGAGTGGATAAACCAGAAAGATCTTGAATCTCTGACACAGAAATGAGAGTCAAGGAAGAGCCAGCTTGGATGCTTTCTAGAGCCTATGAGAATACCTCAGAATAGTGGAAATACTCATCCTGTTCATCCAAAGCAATCAAAACCTGCCTTGTATCAGCCTGCTAAAAGCAAGTCTTGCACGGTGCACGTGCCTTATGTCCGGCGTGTACATGTGGCTTTCTCTGGTGTGGTACGTGCGTCACTTCTATCAACTACATCTGCCATCCTGTCTGGCTGAGGTCTTGGTGAGGATTGTCTGGGTTTAAGGGCTTTCAGCTCCCTCTGTTAGCAGAACTTCCTCCTACTCAGTGAGGGAAGGGCATTGCTCTGGAGACCTTCGCCTCCTCAGTCACTGCTCTAGCTGCATCTCCTTCCTATAGGAGTGCAAAGTCAAAATAAGAAACTAGGCAGAATGTTGCAAACTCCTAATCATTCCTTATCCAACTTTTCTCTCATGCTGCTTGGGTAATCCATGGGTGGATTATGGTCTACTTCATGACTTCTGAAAAAAATATGACATGGACATGCCTAGTCTCTTCCCATTTCAATCTCAAATGTGTCATGAGGTGGTAAGAAAAATATCTTTTAATTATTTAATCTCCTAGACTGTCAACTCTCTTACATCTTTAGTCCCAGCAACTCTACCTTGAAAGAATATTTATGCCTATATTTTAAAAATAATCTGTGTTCACCAAGTTAGAAAAATATGGCACAAAGAAAGGTAGCCTTAATTAAACAATTTAGTGTTTGTCTAGTCAGTATGATTAGCTTTTATTCCTGTAACCCCCTGAAACGATAGCACTAACAAACATTACAAAGCATTTTAAAATTAAATTAAATGCTCCTTTGATTACATTAAAGATAATGCATTTTAGAACTATTCCTTCAGGAGCTGTTTCTCACCAGTGACAGCACTGATCAATTTGCCTTGTCTTTCCCTGCAGAAGTAATCTCTGAGTCTCCTCCAGTCATCATTTTTTTAAGTGCGTTTGCAATTGGGCAATGTGAGCAGTCTGAGTCGTCATCTTAATGTAAAGGTCCTAAGGGAAAGAAAAACAAGAGAAACTGTGTTCATGCATAGGGTAATAAGTTGTTCTGAGTATGCGGATAATTACATATGGGTAGGAAAAAGCAAAAAGTTTGGGGAAAAAAGCCCCAATTATTGTTAAAAGACTTGATAAAGAGCTGTTTGAGTTGTTATTTTTCCAAGAAAACCAAATCATGACTATTAAGTAGTGCTACCCACAGGCAGCACTAGGAGAAAAACAACTCCTGCATAACAAGGACAGATCAGAAGTCCAGTGCTCTTTTTCCTTCCACAGTCAATAGTTTCTTGGGCTGTAGAGTTTCCCCTTTGGGAAGACCTGACCAGAGAAGCAATAGCACTGCTGTCTTCATCTTTAGGGAAGTTAATACTTTTTTTAGCAAAATCTTGGCCATGTAGAAATATGACTTTTGCTTTCAGCCCAAGCAAGTGGGCTGAATTTTTTAACTTATATATGTAAACCACTTTCTACTTAGAGGGATTTTTGATGTTTCTAAACCATATCATGGAGAGCATATTTCAATGTTATTTATAAAACTCGAAATCTTGATACTTTGACTCTAGCTTGTCTTGTTGTCTTTTCTTTCCTTGAAGATGCCAGAGGCACATGGTTATTTTTAAGGCATTCTGCAGGAAAAATAAACAAACAAAAACCAAACCTTAATCTTTGGGCCAGAATTATGGAAACAGGGTATTTAGGGAATTTCTCTTATCCCATGCTTAGAGCCCATCTCCAATCTTCCAGGATATAAGTAGACATTAATTTTTTCTAAGTATTTCTCTGAGCATTTGGCACTAAAAAGAGGATGGATAGAAAGGATGAGGGCAACAATATCATTCTTCATAGGCACAAGGCATCAAAACCAGGGAGAAAGGACTGTAAGGGTATCCAAGACAAATAGAGATTTGGTATAGCAGGTTAGAGTGTAGGTCACCTTGAAGAAGCTCATGGTAAGCTCAAGTATTGACCAATTACTGATGAATAATGGGATATAAACTCCTCCAAACAGCCTGTCAAATATATCTCCACACTCCTGTTACACACAGGTGAAAGACTGAAGCATTTCATGGAAAAGCAGAAAGAATAAATTGAAGAGGAACCAGGATGCCTGCATGATGGTGTCTGAGTTCAGACTACAGTTTAAGAATACTGATTCTATCCAGAAAGCAAGATGAGATTTCCCACAGATGCAAATCTTGACCAAAATCCAAGAAAAAAATCCTAAAAGTCAACAATTTAATTAGCTCCTCTCCTTCCTTCACATCCTTCTTGGACTAGGTTATCACTAGGAAAGGAAGACACAGATTAAAGAACTGGTTTGGGAACAGTTCAATAATAGAAGAATTTTCTACTGTACAACCACATTTGGAAGATCTTTTCGGGTTGTAATGGGACAGCCTAGGTGCAAGGACAGGTAAATAAGACAAGAAAGTAAGACTTACTTGCTTTCAGTGTTACATTAGGCATCTAAGTTGACTAGCTAATAAACCTCTCATTGTACCTTGAGATGAAGTGGCCTTGGACCTGCTGCTCTGAAATCATGTTGATTATTTCCCACTTGCCCTCTCCTTTTCTATTCCCTGTTCTTCTAGATTTGTAACTCGTGAGTCCACAAACTGTGGCAGATATTTTTAGGTTAGACAGAATTCAATAATTTCTGTAGATGATGTAAAGTCAAGTACATGTAAAGTCAAGTACATTAAAACTCCTAAACCAAGCCTTGGTTTGAGAATTTTAGCTTTGTGGCTACCACCTGGCTTCATGATGGAACTCAGATGGAGCAAATGTTCCCCTCTTCCTTTCCTACTTTCTTAAACAGATTTGCAACTTCAAAAGTTGTTAGGAATTAGTGGTTCCATATGGCTTGTCAGCTTCTTGTAATTCAAATATATGGTTTCCGAAAGTGACTTTCTTTCATGCTATGTTTCAAAATATGCTTTGGAATGTTTAGAAGGAAAGGCAGAACAATTTTATTTATAATTAGAGTTTAGTTTGCAAAGGGTTGTTTAAAAAATTAAATAAGCAAACAAGGAATTTAATTTGTGCAGAAATTTAATGCATATGAAGAGCAAAAAAAAGGAGTCTACTGATTTAGTGCCAGAATATTAATTGACAAGACAAACTCTTATTTTACTCCATCAGTTGAGTTATTTTACGTGACTGACACCACAAGTCATAAGCTGCAAGAACAGGAGTTCACTCTCTCCTATCAAACTATGTTCCCCACCATCCTCAGTTTTCTGGCAAGGGACCACAGTCCAAAGCAGAAGATGTTAAGTGAACCAGTATAAGAATTAAAGTCTCCTAACAGCCCTCTTTAGAAGGAAAATAACCTAGTCATCCTGATTGCTGACATTAAATATCACAAGAAAATGTTAGCATTCTTCTGGTGGAAAAAAAATAACAACAACGAAAAAGGAAAAGTAAAGTGGGTTGGTACAACATGAGCTGTAAGATTACTTCAAAGCACAAAAGACTTCCCAGCAATAAAGTATATTGAACAGAACATGAGAATCGAATTTAAGATGCAAAATAAAAGCCTCTAACAACTCTCTATAGCTTCGTTTTGAATTTACAGACAGTTTTGGGGATGAGAAGTTTAGTATTAAGACTGTAGCTTGGCAGATACTAAGGATTTGAAGTTTAAAGCCTGAAGTTCTCATAAATCTTTTTATTAAGCAAGCTCTTCTGACACGTTCCTGAAATTCAGGCAACAGGATCTGCAATTATTTATGTGCTACCTGACAGTAGCTAATAAAAGTGTCCTACTTCCTCTAAGGTATATAAAAAAGTAAATTTTGAGACTTCTTTAATTTACACACTGGATTTACTGTTTTATATTTCACTTACGCACATTTTTGCTAAATGAACATTATGGCCTGGAGGGACGAAGAAAACACTATAAAATTCTACACTGCTCAGTGTATCCGGTTATGCTTTCTGGGTGCAATTCTACCTAATTATTAACATTCTGTAACCTTGTACAATATAACACTCCGGAGCCCCAAGACTAAGAAAAAATGCATATTGTGAACATGAGAGCAATTTGTGCACTAACTTTAGTTTCCTCAGGCTGTAAGATATTTAAACAAATAGCAAGCCTCAAGCATCTGAGTAATCCTGTTTAAATCCTGATGTCTTGGTAAATACATAAGAAACACTTCATAAAAAGAGAGAAACACACAGTTTTTTTTAAAAGAACTATGCATTTTTCTTTACGTATACATTGTGTCTCATCATTTCTTCACTAATACTTGCAGACTACAACATAGTTGACATTTTGGTTATGAGATGCTGCCTCATGACAACAAATTGCAAATTCTCCCCCAAAATGCATTATTCTTGGTGCAGAAATGCTGAAACAGCAGAGACTGAAGAGGAATTGTAGAAATTGCTCAACCACCTTGAGCACTGCAGTGTGACGTTGGAGCAATCATAACGAAGGGATATATTGAACATTCCTGTGGGAAAACTGCCTTAGAAAGGGCTTATTCTTCATAATCTGCAACATTTCACGTATTTCTTTTTCCCCTTCTCCACAGGACATGATTTCACCATTGCTACGCTGATACAAGGAACATAGAGACTTCCCAGCTAATTCACTGGATTTCAATGTTTTATACTGAAATCTTTCAAGTTACTCATGGAATTTTCCTGACAGGATTTAGTCATGTAGTTCCTGTTAAACAGCAAAATACATCCCTGAAGTCATTGGATGACTTTCAAAATCCCAGGCTTGATGCTCTAACGTCAATAACGATTTCACTCACTTGGGTACATCAGCTCCCCATACAGCATATATTTTTCTTACTTGGAAAAGGCAAATCAGGTTTACTTTCCTCTATGGGCTGAATTCTAGATGGCAGATTTGCCTCATGAGATATGACATGACACATTGGAAATGTTTGAATATTGAAAGCAGTAAACAGCAGAAATAAGACAATCTCCTGGGTTTGGAGTTTGGACATGCATTCCCTGCTCCTAAAGCAGAAGGTTACTGCAGCTTACAGAAACTCTAAGTGCTGTATTAGATTCTTCCTTTCTGAGTAGAGGTGGATTTTGTTTCTAGTCAGTTTTAGTTATAATAGACTAGTACATGTTTCCAGTTTTGTAGCATTAGTTTCTTGGATAAAGGTGGGGGTTTTTTTAAAAAAAAAAATAGACATAGCTATCAATGACTAAAAAAATGATAGAAAAAAATAGGCACAGCTTTCAACAACGAAAAATACACTGTTGAAGTACATTCCTATACAATATTAATTTTGTATTTTTTTAACTGTAAGAAATCAAACAAAAGTAAAATTAATATACATAAAGCTGTGTTATCTCCTTGTAGAGGTGGGGGTATTTTCAGAGCCCATGATCTATATCAATGACAGCTGCAAAATTTGGATTAACGTTCAGGTTGCATTCATAGATTCATGCAGATCAAAATAGTTTGGAGTAGATGCCATTTCCAGACTGTTTGATAATTGACTTTAACAGCAGCTAAGTGATACACCTTACTACCTTTTCTTACATGGACAAACCCCATTGGTCTCACTGGGATTGTTTACAAATGGCATGGGACAAAATAAACCAAGTATTTCTGGCATTGTGCAACCAGCCCCATCTCTGCAAAGGTGAACAGGACTTGGGTACATCTCTGACACAAAACCAGACAGCGATGAAATCAAGTTAACTTGTTTCATTCACATTTATTGACAATGATACAACTAAAGCTGAAATAAATTTTGAAGAGGAATTTCCATGAATGTATTCAGCTGGCTCATATGAAGGAGAAGAAAAGTACAAGTAGAAAACCTGTAAAAGAGAATAAGACAAAAAATACCAAAAATACAGTGTAATGATGTCAAACAAACACTGACAACATGATACTAAAAGCCCCACTTTACTCACACAAAAATTAGAGCTGCATGGGGAAAAATAATAAAAAGGTAAAATATTAAGCAGTTTTCTTTTCACAGTTTTGCCACAGACTGTGAAAACTCTCTGTCTGTATTTGTTGATTGCATTCAAGTGATAAAAATCTCATGGATCATGGACGATATTATTACATTTATGCAGTGCTATGTCTTTTGGGGTTCAATGCCTTAATTTATTAAGATGCAAAGCAATTCATTCTGCTTTATTAATGAAAGCAATCTGTACAAGCACTGCCTAAACCTGCCTTCATAGAAATTGTAGAGAGTATTCCTGGCTTCGATGCAGGAGGGTACAAATCTTTTTTTGCACCTCGAGAACATTGACATTTCTGGAAAACCATTTATTTCTTCATGCAATGGGGTTAATGAGGAACACAAAGACCGTGTTCAAGCTTCAATGAAAAACAAGTAGAGAAATATCCATTTGGTTGTCTAACTAGTGGATAGGATTTCTCCCAAATGATCAGTAAGTAGAATAAATGGAATAAAAGCTGAATAAATACAGTCTGTGTAGAAAAGAACTTGCGTAAGAGCCCAGGGTCTGATGCCTATTGCATGGCGCATAGGCCGGTCTCTTCTGAACCTCTCTGGGGTTACAACAACTCACGTGAAACCTGATGATGTTCCTATGTTCATTCCTTTGTTGGCATTCGGTAAATCTATTAATGTTGGCTGTTTTCAGTGCTGGCATAAAATCTCAGAGGAAATACTTATTTTAATGCCTGACCTTTCCCTGCAGCTGTCCATTGTTGGTCAGTCTATCTGTGCTTGTGTCTTTCAAGAGCTCAGGAGATACATTTCAGATTTTAAGAGCTTGGCTAGAATGGAGCTGGCAAACCTTAACCAAACAACTAAAGAAGGTCTTTCCTTTGATCAGTGCTATCTATCCAATAAAAGACCAAACCAGTTTCACTACATTATTTCCTTGCTGCCCGAATCTAGATGGGGGGAAAAAGTTGTTTCCCAGCATTGTGGAATTACAATAACTTGATATATGCCCTCATCAGAATGTCATATATTCTCTCATCCTGCAATTAATCTTGTAGAAGAGCAAACAATGACATAGAATTAATCAACACTGTGACAAAAAGATTGTGATGGAAAGATGAACCCAGCTAAAATTAATTTTTTGAGCGACAGCTTGAAGCTTAAACAAGTGGAAAGCATGGTGCAAAATGTACCTAGCTTCAAGAAAGGGATTTTAATGAGAAATGCAGTGGGACAGCAATACAAATCAGTTATAGTAACATGATCCACCTTGGACCACTGAGTGAATATCCTCATTCCTGCAGTTTCCCTTCTTGTACAAGACACTGGAGGGAAGTAAAGATTGCCCTACCTGTGTCCCTCACCTGGAGCAAGCAGCAGCAGGGAAGGGAGGGTGTGTTTGCAGGAGCTGTTGTGTGGGTTTGTGCTCATGTGCAAAAGTCTGAGGCCATGCCCTTGGGCAAAGGCTGTATTTCTACTGAAGGTGGAAAGTGATTGAACTTTCCATGTGTGCTCTGTTCCTTACTAGACGTAAGACAAATAGAAAGTGTCCTGTGAGCTACATTTATGTCCGTCACACACTGAGAGCTGTCAGGTAAGGAGAGAAACCTTGGGCTCCTCATCATTCTGCAGCTGCAGACAGGCCAGGCATCAGGGAAATCACATGAATGAGAGCTGGGCCTCAGACCCTTAAGCCTCAGTTCTTGGACGTAATAGAGCAGTCAGCATCACCTTCTTATATTTAGGGATATTCAGCTTTATATGTTCTAATTCTCTGGGTTTTTTTTGGTGTGAGGTTGGTTTTTTTTAAGAGCTTAGAAGTCTATGTTCCTCAGTTCCTTGAACCTTCAGAGAAAATCAGGTAAACCTTCAAAAAAAAATCCATGCTTTCCTGTATTGCCAGGGTTGATAAGGCTGAAGGAGGTGCCTGATTACTCCTCCCACAGTTTACTTTCTGAAAGGAAATTAAGCCTGCCTTGTTGTAGCTGTATTTCATCTTGAATAATAAAAGGGGTGGGTAGTTCCCAGCTATTTCTCATGTTCTTCTCAACTATTATTTAGTTGTCCCTATCTCTGCCAGTACTTTCTGAGTAACCAACACTGCTGATTTCATAGGGATGAAATAGTATCCTTACTTTTCTTTGCAAGTGTTCTGAAAATACCACTGTGGAGTTTTTTTTCTTCCAAAGTTTAAGAGCTTGACTGACATGTACAAGAACACAGTTTTGTCCAAGGTAATTTCTTCACTTTTCCGTTTTTGAGGCTAAAAAAGCTCAGTTTACTTAGAGTTCCTTTGTAGCTTCGATTTTTTTCAATTGAAAGTGTAAAGCTAGTAAGTCTTTATATAGTTGTAGTGGTGATAGTAACATGACTTCTCTTGGTTTTCAAATCTGTCTCAGGATATGCAAAAAACTTGTTTTTAAACAAAACCAAGCCTATAAACTTCCTGGCAGTAAGTCGTCTTCTTTATCTAAGTTTTGTGCATGTTAGAATTATTCCTTGAAAGAATGCTTGTAAAAAGTGCTATGAAACCGTTTAGTTTTAAAACTCTGTAGAAATAATGAAGTACTTAACTGTGATAAAATATGATTGATTGGCTCAAAGAAGCCTTGCTGTATTGTCTCACTTTCTCAGATGGAAGGAGTATCTTCAGCTGATTAATGATTATGTATTTTTCTATGGTTCCTTAAAATGGCAAAAAAGTACTAAAAATGGACCTTTATATGGAGGTGAAGATAAATGTCTGAGACGTGTGTGAGATACATATCAACAGTGAATACATTGAATCTCAGCCTCTTTTTTCACTTTGCTGTTCCAAGTCCTGTGGACTCTAAAAATGGAGATAATTTCGTAGATATCAAAACAAAATGTGACATATAGAGTGATAGGGCTATCTCCCATGCAACACCACACTTAAGATAGTGAGATTTTACTGACTTTAGAAGGGGTCCCTCTTGGCTGCTGTTAACGGACCAGGGTTTGTAATCAGGTCTGTGCATCTGCAGTTTGCTCCCCTCACTTCTTGACATGTTCTTCATTCCACAATATCTTCACAGCCTTTTTGAGTGATGTTTCATACATACAATTAAGTGACAAATCTATCCCTTACCCATCTAAGGTGACATGAGCCGTTACAAAATAACTTCTAAACAAATGTGTCATCATTGCGCAATATTAATTTTCTGATTCTTAAACCAGAAATTTGGGAGGAAATGGAACACAGCTAATGAATGTCCTCCTCCTTTCTCTCCCAGATTTTTATTTCCTATTTTGATAAAAGTCAGTGTAATCATATAGAAAAAATGTTAGTCAAAACAACACATACACTGTGGGTGTGGAGCTTGTAATGATATATAATTTTCCTTCTTTATCTGAGAGTTATTATTGTTTCTTTTCAAGTTCCCTCTATTCCAGGCTAGCTGATTCCAATTACTTCAAATCTTCACCCATAGGTCACGTTCTCTGCACCTGGAGCCATACACCTGCAGTCATTTTAATTTTAAAGAATTGAGAGAGATAAAACAATTAGTTGCAATTCCTAGCTAAAGCTGGGTAAAATTGAATGTTTTGTCTTGTGTCTGCCATGGAATATTCCAGAGTACTCATCTGAATATACTTGTAATCTTTTTTACACAGGAATATGTATGATATTAGGTAGATTCCTATCTTATATCTGTTCCTTCTGAAACTTCGCAAGATGGGTATCTTTTCCTGTTCTTCTCTGCTCCTCCATCGTTATGTGAAACCCTGAGAAGAGCGCTCTCTCAACCAAGCATATATCGGTTTGCTTACGTTTTGCAAGAGTTAAAATCTTCTTCTCTTCTTTTCACTCTTTTTTTTTAATGTCTATTTTGTTAACATTCTTATTTTAGTTGTAGTGTTTAGATTATGACAGCATAAGAAAAAATATTTTATTAAGACACATGAACCCTTTCTTTTAATTGGGTGTAATTGCAGAAAAATGCACTCAATTGGATGCAGCTCTTTATAATTACAGCTGCCTCCAGACTCTCTCACCATAAATAACCTGGTCTGTGAGTTACAGCGGCTCATCGTTCCCTTCCCAGGTGGAGGAGCTGTACAGAAGCTGTACAGGGATGTCCGCAGCCAAGGTCAGCACTTTGTGCAACAAGATTTGAACAGTAACGAAGTTGGGAGAAAGCTGAACTTTGCAGTCTCTATCATAACCTGTGAATCACGTGTCAGGAGAGCCACAGAAAGGAGTAAGGCCAGTGATAACAGAATGGGGAGATATCTACGAAGTTAAAAGCATAGTGGAGAAGGTTATAAAGCTCTCAGTTAAAAATCAAAGAAAAAAAAATCAAACAACAAAAAAAAACCCAAACGGGAGATGTAACAACTAACTTGTGGAATGCAGAACAAATTTTAAGATGAGTAAAATCTCACTTGAATTTCTACATTCAAGCTTCTCTCTGGTTTCTAAAACCAATGTACAGCACAAAGAGCAGCAGATGTGATTATGATTTTCCTGTGACTGTTTGTTCTACCTGCTGTATTGATTTATCGGTCTCTTCCTTCTACAGGATTTTGCTCCCATGATTATTTCTATAAGTAAAAAGATGTCAACAATTAAAAATTCTTATCTTTCCTGATTATTTCTGCAAACCCTTCTCAGAATTATATTTCAGGTTTACTCTGAAGCTGTAGTTTTCCAGATCTTTGTAGAATTCATCAATAGCCAGACAGAAGTCCATACGTGATGCGTGGGCTCACAGCTCAGGACAGCCACTGTAAATGTATCCTATTCTTCTGGGACTGCTACCAACTGGCTTAGGAATGGCTACCATCTTCTAGACAATCTTCATAGTGCCAGCTCTCACAGCACCCTTGGCAGCAAACAGCTGGAGGAAAGGGTGGTCAGAACAAGATGACTAACTGACTTTGGAGAAAAATGTCAAATCAATGTTGACTGACCATAATCCTCGAAACCTCAGGATAACAGGCATCTGTAAATCCTCTGTCACTCCAGCAGTGTCAGTATTTTGGAAGGGAGGAGAGAAAGCAAGAAGGACTGGAAAACCTCAGAGGAGCATTAGAAACATCTGCTCTTCCTGTCCCTTGCGGCCCTGGCATACGGACCCCCATGAGTACTGGACTTTCTGGTCTGCTTTTCAACACGTATTTGAGACCTCTGGGGGTCTCCTTGCTCCAATATGCTGCAGACACCCAGCTGTAGATGCTATCCACAACAGATGTGCTCTCCAGATGTCCTTGGGACTTTAATAAAAGTGTATGTGGAGCTGCAGTGAGCTGCCCTCAGCTCCAGAGGTAGAGGATGTTGATAAAAAGAAGATAATGCTCCAGGGGTTTCACCTGGTGTTAGCTTCAACTCATTGTTCTGCTGTCGTTGAGGCAGGCTAGAAGGTTCTACATTGACAAAGGAGAAGCTTTTCCGCATGGTGTCCATTGGAGCTGAAATACATCCTATGCATTGGTCACCACTAAGCTAGGCTAGAGCAAGTGTTGGAGGTCTCAAAGCTGATAGCTGGCTATAGGCTGACAGGGCAGTGGTTGAACACAACATAATTTTTCGATCCTTTTTAACTTCTCCCCCAAAAATTAATTTTTGAGGGAAATTTCCTGGAGGTTAATTATATATGGAGCTGAAAGAAAAAACAAGGCAGTTTTGCCAACTAAAGTAAAGAAATTCCATGGCAAGCCTTCTTTTGAAATCTGTTGTGAAGCCAGCCAAACCCTCATTTATTAGTAAAAAGCAAACACAGCTTGTATGTAGTCAGTGCAAGGATCAGAAAAACAGGTAAGCAGCTCTCCACGTGACACCTTGCAGGCACTTTATTTTGTGCATAATTGAGAGTATGCTGCTGCTGCTGCACTGCACCCAAACTCCCTTTGAAGTGACTTTTCTGGAGTCCTTTGTCCAGCCTGTTAGCATTAATGCATCCTGGCCATGCCTCATTATTTTTGTATATTTTTTTCACCAATTTTCTATCTCCTTTATTCAGTACTTTTCCATCCGCCCTAGTCTGGTAGGGTATGGTAACAACCTTTAGCACATAAGATATAAATGGTTTGAGGACAAGAGCAGTTAAGTAGAGGAACTAGAGTGATAATGGCATTTTCAGTTGTTGCCTTTCAACTGCCTTACCTCTGTATAATTAAAAGCTTTATCAGGCTGCTCTTTTTGTATCTGTGGTATTGTTGAGATTGATATGCCTGCTCATATGAGTAAGGATTAAAATAACATCCCTAATAAGTTTTAGGAGTGCATTTTAGAGCTGCTGGAGGTCCGTAGTGTGTGGCTGCAGAGCTGTGCTGCATGTTGGTGACTGCATATTCATTTCAATGTGTTTGGTGGGGTTTGCATATTTTGTGTAACACTGCCTGGACAATCTATTCATATTTGGCAAACAACGCTGCAAAATAATGTGTGGCATATGTTCTTTCTCTCAAGGCAAGGAACTTAATCATACATCATTTTTCTACATCTGCCAGGAGATTGTAGGTACTGACACTTTTGAGTTGTCAGATATTTTGCTCTGTATAGACTTCAGTAATTAACTGATTGTGAAAGCATCCCTTAGCAAAAAAAAAAAATATGAAGATAGTACATCACTTAAATTTCACCAACACCTCCTTTTGAGAACTTTACTGTTTTTATGTGAGTTCTGGCCTTCATATTAAGGGTGAAGAGCAGAAAATTTATCAAAAATTTCTAGGAATTTTTCTCGGTCTTAGACCAACAAATTCCTATATACACATTCCAGAATGAATAAGGGAGTGTTCAAGAAATAATAAATGGTAATCTCAATCATGCATTTTTTTTGTTTGTTTTTCATCTTCCTGTAACTTCTCATTTTTTGTAAGAACAAGTAAACTTGATTGTATTAGTATTAATGGAAGAAAGAGAAGAAAAAACCACCACAGAATCCACATATCTTGCACTCCCACAATTCAGAATGTCAGCACTACCGAGTGAGGATAGGTGAAGAAAGAAGATAGGTAATTATGTTTTTTTTCTTTTTAGGGTGTAATTTCGTGTGGAATAAACTGCACTCCTGCTGTGTCTAAATGCACCAATAGTTAAAACAAAAATACAAACAAAGAAAATAAGGTTTTAGCCCAGAAATAGCTTAGAGGAGTCATTCCGACTTTAGATTTCTGTTTTATTTTTCATTGTTGTTAGTCCCCATCAACCAATCTGGACACTCCTTCTGCTGGACCACTTTTCTTGTCAATCATCTGGTAACAGTAGCACAGTCCCATTTTAGACAGTAGGTCTTTTGTTATCAGAAATCAACTTCATCTTCAAAACAGTTATCTTTTAAATTACCATCAAGGAAAGGATAGGGAGGAGAAGGTTTATTTTCCAATTTTTTCTCCAAGCTTCTGGAAGGAAAGGCATCGTTAACACAGCATCAAAGAATCCAAAGAAAAAATTACCTTTTCTCAAAGCAGAGGTGGCTATTTAATGAACAATTCACTTAATTTTTAGCCACCTTCTTCCAGATGAAAAGCAATAGAAATATATTTCAAAGAAACCAATCATGGTAAAATCTCTGTCCAACAGACAGAGTCTAATAGAAAGAGATGATAGTACAAAGGACTGAAAAAAGCAGCTCTTCTTTTTTTTCTCTCTTTTGTTGCAAGCACAAAGGTAAGTACATGGCAATCAGATGATTTTAATGAACAATCCAGTTATTTGGCCTGGATGATATAATTCCAGATACAAGCTGCAGAAGCTGTTTGAATATGAACTGGTTCCCTTCTAAATTTTCCCTCATCTAGCAGGAGTACTGTGGTGTCCAGGCAGTCCAGTGGATCTGTCTTCTCTAGAGGGTGCAGGCAACTACGTGTGAGAGAGCAGTTGCAAGAAAAAAATGATTTTGAATGTTTTTTACTCCACATATTTTGCAGGGATTCAGTTCTGTAACAGTGTGCAGGACCTGCCTAGTTTTGAGTGAGAAGTTCCATCTGCATTGAATATAACATCTGCAGTGATTATAAAAAGCCTTAATCTTTGGAGCTAAAAATTCTACTGTGTGCAATCAAAATCATATGCAAATAGAGGCATAATGTAATCTTTTTTGTTAAACACATTAGCTTGTTTTGGGAATGTCTGTGTGGCAGGTGTGATGTGGAAGCGGGAGACAGAAGACAGTAGGAGTAACTGAGCTTGATGTTACAAAGAGATTCACCTTATAAGTACTCAAAAATCTTCAATGTTCAGTGAAGCTGAATACTAAGATGATTGGAGAGGCCATGGGAAAAGGCTGTTTTTGCCAAACACATTAGAAGATCTCTTAAAATTCCAGGCAAGTTTTGAGCAAGTTGGGATTTAGGGACAGCATTTGCTGCTAGTCACTGTCCTCTTGCCCCTCACTTCTTGTTACCACAATCTTTTTGATGATCTACTTGAAAAATCAGGCCTCAAGCTATGTTTTTCCCTGAGAGTGGCTGCCTTTCTCTTCTTTCAATCTCTTCAAAATCCAGACAAGCATATCCAAAATCTGAACACTACATTTATGTAACTGATTCAATATTTGCTTAAAAGCAAAGTATGAAAAATAGCTCTCTATATGTAGAGAAGTTGAGAGGACTTCAGGCTATGAAGAACATCTATATTGTTGACAGTAATTATAATGTTCCTTTTTTCTCCCTAATGATTCTATTACTTGAATTATTATTTCTTTTCTTATGAAATCAATTACATCCGTGGAGCTTGTAAAGAGATTCAGATGTACTAACTAGAACTAGGGAGGTGAGGCAAAATCTTATTCATCACTTAAAACAACTCATAGTGAAGTATGGAAATAATAAGTACTTGGAAAATTAAAGTGACTCCCATGGTTGGTATTTTATGTGTACTTTTGACTGTAACTATTAAGGGCTTATCTTGGACTCTAATAAGAAAATGATAATTTTATGCCTGAATCTGAAAGATTAAATATAGGCATTAGAGGTTGCCTGGATGATTGTACTTAATTCTCACCTGCTGAAAAATCCATATTTTCAGCACTCGATTTCACTAATTTAGTACTGAAGGAGCCTTTCTCTGCTGGACCTTCATGTGAAGAGCATGAAGAACACTCTAAAGTTTTTAAGGTGCTGAGCTTCTCAGTCTTACAGTTGCCTTCGGAAATAATTGGCATCTTTGTGTGTTTGTGCTTTCTTTGTGACTGCAATGCACTGCTTAGCTCTGCAGCCCGTACCTGATGGTGACAGAAATATCCTGTGAGTTTGCAGAGATGGGAAATCATGGGAGGTTTTAGGAAGGGAGTCTCAGGACATTATTTCTAAAGGAATTTCTGCTTTTTATTATTGTTATTCTTTTGGGATTACATTTTTGCCTATCTCCTTTTATTGATGGTCTTGTTTGACTGTTTGTCTTCACTGTGAATCTTAAACATAGCATAATACAGGAAATGCAGATTTCAGTTCTTTGCCTTTAAAGGTATATACTCATATTTCCAGCTGGTAAACTCTAGGGATCGATGTGTGACATTTTATTGACACAATAGTCAGAAGACTTAAAAAAATACGTTGTGAATAAAATATAACTTGGAAAAAAAACTAGAATTAAAATACTTTTTATCCATTTTATCTATCCTTATCAAAGTGATAACACTTTGTCTAATTTGAAATGTTAATTGCATACTATAGGCACAAGAAAACTGTAGGTGCATGTCAAAGTGTAGCTCTGCAGATGTTGATGACCTGCATTTCCCAGCTGTGTGGAATGCTGGGCTGACAAAACAGCTCACGAGTTTGAGACAAGAGCTCCAAACCAGACCGTGTTCTTTCACCCTCCAGCTCCTCTGTTTTCCAACCTAATTAAATGAACTTCTGATGAAAAAATCCAGCCATATTTAATACAAATTATCTTGCATTTTCTCTTGTGTTCTTCCTATCCTGTTTCTCAATTAAACCTTAGTTAAGAAAATCCCACGTTAAAGATTTTTGGTCCATTTCCTAACGAGAGCAACCGAAGTCAGTTTACTTGGTCTACCATGAACTCACCTGGCTCTTCCAGGAAAAGGAAGAACTCCTAAAATTCAAAGCCATACTAGTTTTTCGAAAAGAAAAAGACAGCAGCTGCTGAAAAATGTTATATTCTAAGCACATATGTGCTGGATCTGATGGATGTTGACAGATAGATGAGAGTAAACAAGGTAATAGGAAGATATTTGTCAGCATGATAGGGGTTGATCTTGACATGCCAACAGGCAGACTCCTATCAAGACTTCTTAAAGCCTTATGAGAGGGGATAAAAGGGGCTTTTGAAAGTAAACAATGAGGTAGTCTAGCAAACTTTTGGAGAGTTAGGTAAGGAAGAAGGATGGTAAGAAAGATGGTGATGTATCTTGTAAAATTTCTCACAGAGATGATGAAGGGAGGGCTCGTGCATGATTTAGAGCTGTGTTAACTGCTCAGTGTTGTGTGAGTGAGCTGGCCTGAGAAGGGCCGTGAAAGGGTGGACAACCAGTTCACTCTGGCAGAACTTGAAGTGAAAAAGGCAGTGTAACTTGTGAAAATATAGATGTCACTGCCACCAAGCCACACAAGGAAAGTGATCTGTGCAGCAGAATTCAGAACGGATAAAGAAAACAAATTTTGTAATTTTTTATTGAAAACTTTTGTTTTTGGAGATGAGATGATTAAAAATCTTTGTGGCCTAGGGGGAGAATTGACGGTAATGCCTGGGAGGAAAGGCTGGGTGACTGATGTCTACAGTGGTAGAAAAAAATGACAGATTTGGTTAGTTTATGGAAACTTCTGGTTTTAACTGTGCTGGGCTTGAAACAGTGGACAAAAAACTTCAGGGGTAAAATACATAAAGGATAGGATGAAGTTTTGGAAAAATAGTGCTTAACTAGCTTGACTTTCCCCTTCCTGGATACTGGATCAACTGTCTGCCTACCAGTGTGCTAGTTCAAATTCACGGTGTGCTGTCTTTCTTAATTATCAGGAAAATACATTTCTAGTTGCTTTTTAAGGAACTTAAAAATTTCGTTATTTTTAATTTACAGAAACTGATTTTAATTTATGTACATAAAAGGCAAGCATACAGATAACTTCTACTTTCTTGTTCTTTCATTCTCTCACTCTCCTGTTCTCTTCTTTGATTCCACAGCCTCTCTCTCTCCCTACTTTTACTTATACAGAAGATTTTATGAAAACATTCAAACTATCTAGGACATATAATACTATTGCTACAAGCCATTCCAACAACATCTCTCTCTTTTAATGTAAAACAATGTGTGTGTGTGTCTAAAAAACCCCACCAACCTTTGCAGCAAGGGTCTCATGGTGTGAGAGAAGTGTGAGAAATCAATAGTAACTTTTTCACAGATTTTTTTTTTTTCCACAGTGAACTCTTTGCCTCCAGCTTAGAAAGAATTTCCGTGTCTACCTTAGCACGCAGTGAGGTCTACAAGGGCAGATCTGTATAGTGAAGCAGTTCTTGCTGAGGACTCACGCCATGCATTTAAAAATGTTCGGGAGCTGAAAGCTTTGGTGCCCTTGAGAAGGACCAGCTCAGCTAGCTGTAGAAACCTCTGCTAATGTGAAGGTTATGTGTAAAGTTTGACTTTTATTTCTATATTTTCCAGAGTGGAGTTGTGACTTGGAGAGTGTCTCTCTGTCCTGTTAGTCAGGGATCAAAAATAGCTCAAGTAATATGTTGTATTAAAACAATAATTATTCCTTAAAGAGACATGTTTGTAAGATCCTCAACATACAAAAATGCATACAAGAAATGTAGCATTCCCACATTTGTTGTATAGAGCTGTGCTTCTAACATATACATTTACAAAATAATTTGGATGAGTCATATTTACCTTACATTAAAGTGCAGAGACTTGGACTTTATTTTTTGAATCTGGACACTGTCATTCAGCAATATATTTTTATAGGGAGCGTTTCTATTTCTATTTTAAGCCAATTTTAATTTCCTTCTTGGCTATATTTAAAGGGAATCTATTACTACAGTCCATTTCCCCAGAGTAACTTGATGGATACAGCTTTTGTAATATTGCATAAATTAGAAATGTTTTCTCTTTATTACTTAGTGTAGCTGTTCCATTCATTAACTTGTGTTGGGGGAAAAAAACCCAAACTTTGGATCAGATTCTTTCACTTGCAAGTAATTTACTGTGAACTGTTTTGATTTATTGGATTCAGAGTTAGCTTTCAATATGGCGAGAGAATTAACAACTTAAGGAGAAATATGTATTTTGGCATTGCATAAATATATTTATGTTTTTACCTCACTCCTAATTTCAGCTTCTGTTCTTGCTGTTGTTATTTTATGTCAAAGAAAACAATCTTATCAGAATTTCTTCTATATTAGAGGTCTTGGAAGATGTAAACAAATGCATGTGTACTTCTAAAATGTAAAGGCTCCCTAAAAGGGATAACCAGGCCAGCTTTATCTAGCTGAAATACAAGCAGTACTCTTGTAGCAGATCTCTGAACTCAGTTGAGACACCTTGAGAGTATTTGTGAGAGCCTTTGTGCCTTTGCTACCTCTGATTCCCAGCACTATGGCAAGACAACAGAAAACAAGACAGAGCCCTGCACTTCAGGTGAACTAACTTTGCACAGGGGCCAGGGCCAAGCTCTTCTGAAAATAAGACCAAAAACGCTGATATTGTTTGTCTTATTCTAAGATCTTAAAATATCTGGGTGTCTAAATGATCTTATTTCTTTCTTCCTGCCTGAAGTCCTGGCAGCGGGCTGGCAGAGGTAGCCAGCTTCAGTTCTTGTTTATCATTCCTCTTCCAGGGTTTTCATCAGGTCTTGGTTCTGCCACTGACAACTGTTCCCCTGAGCACTTTGCAGGACGTTTTACTGAGCCAGATATTGAGGAGAGATACCTGCAACAGGATCCCTGAGTTTACCAAGATCTGGAGTCACAAGTCCTTGATTTTCTACAGACTTAACCAAGTGCATTGTTCTGGCCAGACTCCTCAGGCTCCTTCTCCCAAACAAGTGCCCCTCTTCCCATGTTATGAGGAACTGGACAGGTGTGTGGTGCCATCTCTACAGGGCACCATCACTGTCCTCATCCTGAAGATGAACAGGGCTCTCTGGTGAAAAGCTGTTGGAGCCTCTGGCTGCCTACGTGCTGCTGTTTCCATGGGCAGAAGGTAGTGTTTCTGGGAGACACAAATCCTTGCCCCCTGCTTCTTCAACTTTCTTACAGTGATAGACCTTGAACTGAAGTCCAAAGTGAAGCCTGGCTTTATTAAGTCAGGAGAGGTCTGTTGCTGACATGACTAGAGCTTAAACTTAATCTCTTTTTATGGAGTCAATGGGTAGCTGACTGGGCCAAGTATACTAACAAGCTGAAGTCTTTTTCTCTTTAGGGAAACTGATGCAAGAATGGTTAACTAACTTCCAGTCTGAGAGCATTGGGTTGAATTGTCAAGCAACATGTTCAGTAAATGCCTTAAGGCAGAGCCATGTTCTAGGCAAGCCCTATAATGCCTGGTATTGGACAGGGACCAGTTGAACCAAGGTCCCTGTCTCCTTTCATATACAGGTTGAATAGTAATTAATGGAGAAATAAAATAAAAAACCACAAATCAAAATCTACTCTCACAGTTCAGAGACTGGGAGTGGATCCCCCAAAGGGTGTTCCTGTTGCTGGATATGTCGGTGTGTCTCTGCAGTGCCGGGTGGAGTAAGGAGATATCTATGCCTGGGGAGTCTGAAGTGAGATGGCAGAAACAGCTTCATTAAACTCTTTTGTGTGTCTGTCTTTAAATATAGTTTTTCTATATGCAATTTCCTATATTGGTTTATAATAAGGAACAGTTTTCATGTCTGCTGTATTACAAACTCCTCCATCTATCAGTGACTCATCTGGCAGCATAGCACAAAGAAACAGCCTGGATTAAAAATGTTTTCGTATATGGAGCTGACAGAGATTTGTCAATGTCTGAAACTTTCCCATCATGAGAGATTTTTTTTCTCTTTTCTTTGGCTGCCACTGACTTACATTATCATTCCTAATCTTTTAAGACTCAGAAAAAACTAAAGAAAAAATAAATCTTTTTTTTAACATAAGGAGACTGAAGCTAAATTAACTAGGTTTTTTGTCTTCTTTTTTTTTCAATTACTGTCACATAGTCTGTTCCTACACGGCTGATGGCTTTTTCTGCTTTCTTTAAACAGTGTGAACCGCACTCATAGTTGGTTTGATTAATTTCCATAACCTTATTTGTGACTATTATCTATCTCACAATGAAAAACCATAAATTCTGACATTGCTTAATTTACTTTTATTGGACTACAATAGTAGAAATGGATATATATGCATAGATTTGATAATATAAAAAAATTAATCTTTTTTATGCTTTCACTAAGTATGAATGGTTGCCCAGTACTTCTCACTTTATTGCTGCCTCTTCAGGTTCAGTCAGTATCCCTTTGAAATTAAGGGTATTTATCTCAAGGTGACAGGTAAGCATGAAAGCTGTTTGACTTGTTTTATTCTCTTGCTTAGAGACAACTACAGGTGTATCAGGCGTGTACCTAGAACAAAAACCACAATCATACATATACTTTCTTACACCAGTAAAATCCTATTGTGTGCATTGATTACCACGACAATCAAAACCCTGCTGCTAGAACCTTTCACAGTTCATTTTTCAACTTAATACACATGGGGTGTATGAACTCTTACTCCTTAAATATTATTAAATTGCCTCTTTAAAACTTCTTTCCACTGATGGCCAGGTTAAGATACACATAAATAATGGCAAATGAACAGTAAATACTGTTATTAAAGTAAAAAGTAACTGGTCACTGTGAAAACAAACCTTTTAAGCTTTCTCCTAAGTGACATTAATTATAGAGCATATCTTGCAGATTCTCACCCACAACATGCAGAGTATTAAAAACTGTCCTGTTGTATCAAATGTGGACATTTCTGTTTGCAAGGGGACAGCTGCCACTCAACTCTATCCTAATGAAAGCATGAGGAGAAAATCTAAATTGCAAAGTGGTTAATGTATTTAAATGGAAAAAATAACATGCTTAGAGGTCATAAACATTTGTTCTTTAACTCCATAGCTGCTCTGTAAAGGATAACCAAGGTTACACAATGACTTTCTAGAAAGGTTGTTTTAGCACAGGAAATACTGCTGGTTTCTGTATTTCACTTATTGTGACAGCATGAGAATCCTGTAGTTCCATTGCATGGCAATGCACCTCTGGCAAGCATTAAACGCCACTATTACAAACTCTACATTTTACAGGCTGCTTTTCTTGGTATATTTGTCTCCACGACTAGACTGACACACGCCAGATGCGGTGGTTGGGGTATTCTCCTGCCGTCATTGAACAGCAAAATGACTACTCCTTGTGATTTGCAGAAAATATGTGGGAGGCAAGAATAGCATAAATGACACATAAGGTCTATTAAAGCAGAAGCTGAGGTTGGTGGCAAACTGTAGTTAACTCCTGCCAGGGAGAAGAGTTGTAAATTGCTCTGTGAGATGTTGGTCTGTCCTGCCATGCTAGAAAGTTCCATGGATCAGGAATTTTGGGCTAGGATTCAGCATGAATGGGGCTGTATGATTTTTAATATCCTCAGAGTTCCCCCCATCTAGTAATAAGGAAAATATCATAATGATCACACAGCCTTGTGACGTGAAAGTGTCATCTTCTGTCTGCTACCCAGCCAGAGCTTGGAGGATCTCAGCTCACTGAAGAGGGGTCAATGGGGAAGTTGTGAGAAAATCACTTACTAAACCCCAAACTTCTTAGGGACATGCATCAATTTTGGCCTGGCTTCCCTTGGAAAGTTTCTCAGAGCAAGAAGTTGTGACTACAAATTTCCTGTAGTAGTCAGCATTAGGGAGTAGGCAATATTTAGTAGGCAATAGGCACCTGGGGTTGGTCCTAATAGATGGGTCGTCCTCATCCATTTCTTCAGCAGCCCACCCAAATACTGGTGTAGCCTGGCACGGGTCTAACAGGAGATTCATCTCCCCCTTTTCATTCCTCAAATCTTACCAGATCTCTGATTAGGGTTGCTGCATGTATGCGGCAAGGAACCAAGGACAGTAGGAAATTATCTCCAGTCATTTACGCAAAAGCTGGGGAGATTCCTAGTCTCTTTCTATCGTTCTTCACTAAAAACTTCCCTTCTGCAAGAAAAGTGTTTCATAAGGTATTTTTTTTAATCTGTGGGAGAAATTAAATAACACTAGAAAAAATAGGATTCAAGCCTTCCTAAAGCTTTAGGTATGCTACATGGTATTATCTTACTAAAACATCACTGTACCAAAAAAACCCCTCCAAAATAAAAAACCACCCTCTGTTCAGAAATTAAGGTCTTTTCTTTTAAAAAATAAACAAACATAAAAACAAAAAAAGCATAGAACAACAGTGAAATGTTCTTTTGAACATTCCCATTGCCCTGGTGGTGCTCAATATGATGGGGAAATTGAAAGGAAATGAAATGCTAATTATACCTAAAAATGGCAGCATCTGTTCTGTCTGCATAACCTAACTTGTATGGCTGTCAATAATATGTCAAACCTCTAACCAAGGAAGTCTAGTATTTATGAAAATAAACTTGCCTTAAAACTGTGACTAGAGCAAAAGTCTTTTAGTTCTGAGCAGTAATTGTGTCTCGGAGCAGCTAATTCATTTGCTGGGAAGCAGGAGAGCAGTGGGGCAGGCATTGCTTAAATGAGATTGGGAAAAGAAAACTTTGTCAGTGACTACGGAGCTAGTATTGCACTGAGAACTCTTAAGGGCTTGTCTAACTTCATCTTACACAAAGGATATTGTCAATTATAGGTAATCCTTGGTAATCAAGTATTGATCTAATTTTCTTTTGTATGGCAGCAGGAGAAAGGTTGTTCCCACACAGCTGCTCCTGCTCAGTTTATCATTTTAAAAGGCACAGCCCATGTGACTAGCACTGCTTTGGTGTTGGTAGGTTAGACGGATCTCCCTGTGGGTCAGCTCTATCTCTTCAGCTGTAAATGTAGGTCAGCTGGCTGCCGTGGAGTACGTTCCTTACACTTAAAAGCACACACAACTTCATGGTGTGCTGCATTTGTCTGTCAGAAGAAAGTTCATTTCACTGGAGCAGAGAGTGGTCCAGCAGCTCTTGTGACATTAGCAGTCCTAGGAGTCCTTTTTCTATCTGTCCTGAACAGCTCCTCGGTGACACGGCCACTGCCAGCGTTCTGCCTGGTGTGACGCAGCCCTGACATTGCCAGTGCTGGTGCCCATCATCAGTGATGCATCACTGTGATGTCACTGTTATCTTCCACCATTCAAAAAACAATTAAATAACAATTAAAAAAGCAAGCACTAATTTCTAAAAAAAATAAAATCCAAAATATACAAACAGAAGAAAATCCATCAACTGGGAATGCTGGAGAGGGAAATTTATTGGTTCCAGCAGCAGTTTAAAGAGCAGCAGCTCTGCAAAGGTTAAAAGAGAATTAAAAGCAGCAGGTCTTACCCACTTCCCAAATTTATAGACATGTGTGGATTTGCAGGATTGAAGACTATATTCTGGAAGAAAAATTGCTTGTCAAGTTGACTGAAGGTAATATTTCACACCTTTGGAATTGAAGACCTGTCCAATGTCAAACTTTCATCCACAAGTGGCTGGTGATGCATGAGGAAATGCCCTTGCTGTCAGGGTGACCGAGCACTGGCACAGGTTGCCCAGAGGGGCTGTGGAGTCTCCATCCTTAGCGCTGTTGAAAAGCCATCTGGATATGACCCTGGCCACCTGGCTCTAGGTGGCCCTGCTTGAGTCAGGGGGTTAGGCAAGATGAAGTTCCTTACCTTAAGATTTTCAAACCTGGAAGCAGCTTGTTTTTGTCCTCACTCTAACTCTGCCTGACTTGTACACTTCTGCCTCCAGAGCAGACCGTGGGATGGTATGTCCTAGAAAAAATCCTCTTGTCATTGTAATCACAGTTTAAGAGGAATCTGAATTTCAAATTCTTTCCTGTCTCTGCATGTTTTCGAAGCAAGATTTTAAAAGAGATATTTTGTTTTGCTATTTTGTTTTCTCTTTTAGTTTCAAGCACCATTAAGAAGCCTCCTGCAGTTTTGCCTCATCTCCCTGTGTAGATACTGCTGTTCGTTTATAGGAGCCATAGTGTCCTTCTGTGATCGATGTATTTATCTTTTGAAACATGATTAGGAAACTGCAGGCTGTTTTTTTTCCCTTGAAGCACTTAAGTGTTTCCTTTAAGAAATTCATTGACTCACATGTAACACTTTAAATCCCTTCTTTAAGAGGCATGTTGCTTTCTTTTTTATTAGATGACTTCTTCACCTTCTCGAAAATAATCATATTTCAATACAAAAAAACTGAATTCATTTGAAGCATTTTCTTCCTCCTGTATACAGACTTTTGCATAGCTTCTCCTGACCACTTTTTTCCAATTATTTTTTATAGACAGAGATTTACCAGCAGCACTGAAGTTCAAAACAAATTGAGCTCTAGGAGGGAACGGTTTTCTTTTTCTTAGGCAACACATAATTATCCACTCCTTATTTCACATGAAATTTGTTTTCCCATTTAGGCTTACAAGGGCCTGCAGCTGTATCTTTCCCTTCAATCTCCTAAAAATACTCTAGGGTTGGATTTGCTTTCTGGTCATTTTAGCAAACTGATTTAAAGCAAAATATCACCAAGTTGCCATATCTGGAAACTGCATGCCTATGTTTATGTACCTACACAGGGGTGGTTAGTTTAGTGGCATAGACTCTCCTTTTGGCTTACTGTGGTTGAGGAGCTGGTTCTATACCCAGCACAGCAGGTACTGAAGTACATCGATTTTGGCCTTGGGTAGTACCGAGGTAGTAGTGGCAATGTTTTGCCACTTGCTGCATAACAAGGTGAACTATGCAGGCAAGCTGCTAGAGAGATCACATGTTTACTCAGGATTTCTGCTTAAAGACCGTAAAAGGCTTTGCAGTTACCTTTACTCTAACAGACTCAAATTTGATGCAACAAGGATTTTGCCAATGCTGCAAGAACCTTTCCCTTCAAATCCCGTTTACTTTTGGTTTTGACATACTGAAACAATCTTATAATCTCTGCGTTTTTATAAGGAAAAAATACTCTTTTATTTCTTTCTTCAAAAGACTTACTTTGAACAAAACTGTGAAATCTTCTTTGTTTAATTCAACTTTCAAAGTGAGTAGGGGCAAAAGATTCTCACCCTTCTCATGTTAAAGCAGCAGACTGGAGAAGCAGGCAGCTCACTTTCTGCGTACAGAAAGAAACGTGAAAGTATAAAGCGAGCACAGTGACCTCTGTTTGTACAAATTACACAGGTTTGGTTTAGGTACAAACCATCCAGCTTCCTGAAGGAAAACCATTTTGGAAAGGTGGCATATTGCCTTGATGTGAGCCTGAGCAGGACTCTCAGTGCTGTCTTCTAAAGCTTTCTGTGGAAGCCTAGTAACAGAGGAAGCATTAGGCTCTAACCATGGTTAGACTCTTTCAAAATAAGCATGAAAAAAAATCTTTTTTAAAAATTTGCACTGGTCAGAAATGTGAATCCAGTTACACAAATCTGTCTCCCCTTATCAAAGCAGCACTTTCATTTACAAGAAAAAGGTGGACAGGAAAGGTTCAGGAGCATCATTCATACTGTCTTGAGGTCCTGTAAAGTTAGTGATCTTTCTACCTGCTGCATTTAGGCTTATTTTAGACCTTTGGTCCCATCCAAGTACCACCTAGCCAGAGATACTACAAAGTAGTCCCCTGGGTTTCCTATATATTGTATGTACTGCAATAAATGGACAAACCCACATATCATCCCTTAAAATTCTGAACTGGTGAAGGAAATTATGTTATATCCATTAGAACTTTGAAGAAGAAAGATTTCTCTCCTCCTCCGTTATCACCTTGATAAATCCTGTTAAGACGCAATTTCTTGCTCTTCCAGGTTTCACAGAAGAGCAGTATAAGACAAATGCCTTTCATGAATCTTCTCTTCATGACAGGACTCTCTATCTGTGTTTTGGGGAGATAAGATCTTTTTATCTGGCTTTCAAAATTGATTGTGGCCTGAACATATATAGCAAAAACCTGCAGAATATTCTTTTTCTACTGCTTTAAGGTGCACATATATGAACAAATAAAACTAATCATAGAAGCATGATTTACTTAATTGTATAGTTTATGAGTCTCGGCCACAGACTTTTTCTTAATACTGTGAAGCCTCTTCTACAGACTGAGATGAGTCCCAGTTGATTCATTCTAATTACATCACTGATGAAATAAGTTTTTTTACGGTGATGTTGCTGACATTGTTTTCCACATGATGGTTCAGTCCACACCTGTGAAGATGACTCAAGAGAAAGACAGACAAGTCCATTTTTTTTTCTCCAGAATGCACTGTCTCCTGTCTGCCCACTGAACACGTTAGTATGCTGAACTGAAAGCTGTGTTATACTGTCACGTTGATCTGTACCACTCCTATAATGCTCAGTTGTTTCTTGTTTATGAGAAGATACAAAAAAAATCTGGAAAAAATTAATCTGGCTTCATTTGAAATATTACTGATTCCTGGGGACTTCATCACAAAACTTCTACTGATTCCAGAAAAAGCACAAACAAGCTTTGTAAAGATCAGGAAAAACTGACCTATCTTTTTGTTTAAATGATCATTGGAAAGAGGATTTCCATTTAATAATCTTTATTCCAGTCACCACCATGAAACCATAATAATAGATAAAATATCAGCAGCCATGTGTTATTCATTAAGCAATGCAAACTCACAGTCTACTGCTAACCACAAGTGCAGAATCCACAGTAATTAGATTAGGAAATACTTCTGCACAGCAGAGATCTACCCAGGCAGTTGCTTTGCAAAAGACTGGCTTGTCACTGACTGGGATAAAAGGAGAGTTAGAATAACAAGGTTTACTGCTCATACGGTTAGTTGGTTCTTGCTTTTCTAGAATGGAGACAGCAATTTTTCTGGCTCAGCTTGAAAGAGGTACTTAAAAGTGATGGATCATTGACTGTTGGCTTTAATAAGAAGGACTGAAAGCAGTTTGAGATCTAAAGTTCAGTATCAGGACAAAGAAAGATTTAGGGTGAGATTATGATTACTAGGTTTCAGAGAAGGGCTTCTAAACCAATCCAAAATTTTGGAAGAAAAACCAAGGCAAAGAGGAGCTGTCAGGCTCAATTTGGGTCAAGAAGACAATAGGATGGGTAGACTGTGAAATATCTTGTACTTTTTTTGAAAGAAACTTGGAAATGATCCAAACCCCTTAAAGAGTGGGTTCTGGAGTTACAGAAGAAGAGAGGAATGTATGTATTTGCTGAATAAATTTGTTTCTAATACTAGGCATTTGTTAACTATCCAAATTCAGGAACATTTTGCTGTACGGATGTATGCAGCACAATCATATCACAAGTGTCCAGGCTGAGCATCATCTACTAGGAATTTAGGTAATTTATAAATAGTAGATCTATCTGTGGGACCTGTCCTTTCATATTTAGATACCTGTAACTATACCCAAAATTACTGTCTACACTAATTTCTCGTCAGGAGATCACGTATGCTGAGAACAGATTGGAGTAATCTAAGCAAAGTATATTTCACCCAAGTACTTTTTTCTTTCCTTTGACAGCAAAGAGAGACTCTATGTTCAGTTTAGATTGTCATCACATGCGCTGCTCTCTCACTCCACCTCTAGAAGGCATACAAAAGAGGTAGAGACTCTGGCAGCAGGCTTTTCATGTAGAAAGAAATGGTGGCAAGGCAAAGTTCCAGCTGAGTTGTGAGGGATTGATGGAAGCTCCTTTCACTAGGTGGAAAAGACAAAAGGAAGGATGACCTGCTGTGGGAGAAGGATTGCTGAGTAATTCTTGGAGGATCTTAGTTAATGGAGTTGCAGCTTAATTAAACCTCATCATTTATAGCTTGTCTTACTTGCTTGTCTTGAAGAGTAAATAGAGGAGGGAAGCAAACAATGCAAACTTCAGCAGGTAAGAGGCCTGTTCACATTGGTGAGTGTGATCTGTGCAGTAATTGGGTGAGCAGTGGGGTCAGGCTGGAAAGAGGGATTCCTACTGTGGCTGTTCTCCCCGAGACACAGGAATGGGCTGGTCAGAAGAGCATTTGTTTGTAACTACAAAAGAAAGAGCCAAAACCTGCTTAAAATGTGATCTGAAGGTTTTTGAAAATAATACATAGCATAAGGATGCTCTCAGGCTAGTGCACAGAGGCAGGTTTGGGTAGAGCACTGGGAGCATGGAGTGTGTGTGATGCTATAAATGTTACCCTATGAGCCCATTGCTTGAATCTGGGGAGAAATTTAAACCTGGATTCTAATGAGAAGGTTCATGCATAGCCAAAACAAAGCAGATTTGAGGAGTATAAAACAAACTGGCTGAAAGGAATGACTGAAATGCTTAAACCTGCCATTTCAAAAATTTGCACTGGAAAACCAGTGCATTTGTCATCAGACTGTCATCTGCCTGACCTGCGTTTGAGTAAAAGGAATTGTCTTTCAATTTTGCCTGCTCCTACCCCGCTTGCATCAGTCTGCTAACCTACTTCTATGGGTCTGGCACTGTCTGAAGAATAAATAGTGTATCTGATCCCTGAGTCTAAGCTGAACGGCATAAGAAAGAAAAGAAAGTAGGGACACGGAGATCCTGGTTTTTACCACTGTTTCGGTGATCACAGTTTTTACCTAAAATAGTTGTCTAGTTAATAGAGAAGAAAACCTTCTCCTATCTATGTTCTTTAGCTAATACCATCACTTCCTGAAGGGCAGGGAAGGCTACATATAGCAGAGATATTAAATAACCACAGATGTGTTCTGGGAAAAATTACGGTTCTGGGCTCAGTATGTAATATTTTATATTGCCTTATACTTGGCATGCAATACGCTTTAATAATGACATTTGAAATATTTTTTTAGCATGACAGTCAATCCTCTTTCACTCAAAATATTTGCATATTTTTTACCTTTCACCAATGGAGACAAAGTTACTCAGCAGGATTCTTTAACATCATATTTGATTATTATGTAGATTAAAAGTCAGAGTATAAGCATGCAGGATTTACCATACCAGTTAGGTTCACAAAAGACACGACATGAAATCCAGAATGTGAAATGCCAGAGAGATTTTCAAATATTTCAGCACTGACTGAAAGGTGTGTAATATTTTTACCATTTTCTTCTGATAATGCAGCACGAATGATCTATCTCCATTGTTCATAAATCTGATTTTCTTGCATCCTTCCTTGCAAAATACAGGCATGCCAAGTATAATTTTAAGTGAATTACGACTGTACTTGACATGGTGGATTGAAAGACCTATTTTCCCTGACTCCCAAAGGTGATAGTATTGACATTTTGTTTTTATCATGAAAAAAAGCATGCGGTTTCAAGGATGCTCATATGGCTGTCTTTAAAATAAAGCACGTTTCAAATGTTCTGAGGGGGTCATTCAAAAAGCTCATTTTCCAGAATAATAAACAGCAAGAAATATGTGCTCTAGGTACATGAAGAAAACAAACTACATCAGAGGTAGTTTAATGCAATGGAATAGAAGCTTGTTTGAAGCCAATTGGCATACATGCTGATTTACTACAATTCATGTCCTGGCATAGCAGTATTACTTGGATTAGATTGGTCTCCTGTTGGACTCATGCTGAAGGAATTTGCACGGTATTTAACCTCTTGATCCCCAGGTTGGTAAAAAGATGCTAAGATGCTGTTTTGTGTTTGATTTTCTTGGATAACAAGCAAAAACCCCAGTGGTAATATCAATATGTTGCTGACTATGACTTTTTGAAAATGCAAAACTTCACACCTGAGTAGAGGTGTGCAACATAGTTTCTGAACTCTTATGGTAGGGTTAAATAACTCCCCGTGCTGAATCGGGTCTTTCCCATCTCTGACAGCATCCTGTGGCATGTTGAGATACATGATTCAAGTTCATTCTGCACATTGCCTTTGCTGAACCCATGATGAAACCATGAATGACAAGAGAGAAATAGAGATTATTATATCGATACTGTGGGGTATGGCATTGCTAAGCGCAATTCTGCTTTGCAGCAGCGAGGGGAAAGATGCTCTGATCAAGGTTGCAACTTCTTAATCCAAATATCCAAATATCCAAAACTCATTGTGATCTCAAAACTCCTGTCTCTGAGCTCACGTCATTTAGCAGGGACTGCCCTGAGAGGGATAAGAGAGATCTTACATAATTTAAGTTTTGGTGTACGAAAGATCAGGTAAAGAAAAATGAGCTTTATTTCTTTCTCAGGTTTCTCTTTTCCAAGGCTGAGGAAGCAAAGATAGAAATATGTGCATAAGAAAGGCAAGTAATTGACTGCTAGCCAGCAAAAAGAGATCTGATGTGAGTTTATTACCTGTAGTATTTCACTTACAACATATAATAGAATTTATTGTTGCAAGGCAGCTATCGTGTATCTAATACTGATAACTATTTTAGTCTCCAAATTGATGTTTATGTAACGCCTTCATTATCTGATTTTTTTCAGACAAATATGAAGTTATCTTACTGGACAAATAAACTTGTCCTTGGAAGAAAAATAGACTTAGCTGAATTAGGAAATACACCCAGGAAGATATCTATCGATGTAAAGTGTCTCTGAGGTTGATTTTCTTATCACTGAAAGTAAGGACTTTGTTAGGCTGAAGCTCACAGTTAAGCTGTCATGTTATCAATATCCATTATTAGGCTGTTTCAGAAGGCCTAGCAATTGTCCGTTTTCTGCAGTTTCTGATTGTTGACAAAAGAACATCATAGAATCATAGAATCATAGAATCATAGAATGGCCTAAGCGGGAAGGAACCTCAGAGATCATTTTAATCCAGCCTCCCCGCCACCAGGGATGCCACCAACACTTATCTTTTTGAGGATAAGTGTTGCATGAAATAAATCTCTAGTCTATTTCCAAGAGTAACTGCTTTTGACTGATTACAGAGTCCTGGAAAAGTTTCCAACAACTATCTTGTTTCTGAAATATCTTACATGGCTATTTCTGATTATTTTTTTTTTTGGCGATTAAAGATTTTTTAAATACTGTAGGGAAGTTCACCTTCACCTAGCTTGCTTTAGCTGATAACTCCAAGAGCACTGGCATCACGTCAGCATCCATAAGCGGATGAGCTTTAGACAAGCTTGGTCTGGTGATAACACTGTTTACAATAATGCTGAAGAGAGGAGGAAAGGCCAAACTCAAGTCCGAGTCGGAACAGTATTTTCAGATGTTGTCCTTTAGGCCCAGGACACACAGCAAGATGCTTTAGGACAGACAGACTGCTAACTATAAAAGTTCCCAGCACTGGTACTAAAGTACATCAACTTGGCTGTCACAAACACAGTCTAAGCCCTCAGCGTTTGCAAGTACTGAAGTGAAAATTTAATGGAAACTGATTTCAAGGGCAAAGTTTTCATTTTGTAGCTTGCGGTATTACCTAAGGCTCTTCTGAGTTAGGGTAGGATTGAATGAAGCAAATCATCATCTGTCCTGCATTGTGCATGGTTTCCAGTGCACAAGTGTTTAGGTGGAAAATCTTCTTTTAGACAAACACAGTTAATCTTGGTTCTATTTCTTGGCTTCTTCAAATGCTTGAAGAAATTGAAAAGCTATCCCAAAGTGTTATCTAATTTCCCCTGTGAAAGGGAGAAAATGTGAAGCTTAGCTGTTTCTGGGCTCTCAGGACCTTGTCTCTGCTCAAGAGGCTCATCAGGACCACACTAGCTTAAAGGCAAACTTGTGTCCTCTTGCTCTTTGGCCTTGGTGATGGTCCCCGTGGGAATTCAGAGCTACTCTTAATTACTCTGCAGCACTAAGCTACTCTAAATTACCCCTTATAAAATGTGGGAAAGGAGAAAAACTGCTTTTACATTGTACCTGTTTAACCTCTGATTCAGACATCTATGGGGCAAGTATGGCATAACAAAGGGTTTGGACTCTCATTGGTAGAGTTTCTGTTCATCCTCAAGAAGGCATTAAAACTACAGTGTTTTGAAAGGGCTAGGAAAAAAAGACAATTTCCCGTTATGTTCTGATTCTTACCTGGAATATCTGGTTTTACTTTATGTCTTTTTCCCCCCTCTCAAATATGCAGTATATAGAGATTTTTTACTGCAAACAAAAAAAACCATGTTCTTCTTTTTCAGGGCTTTTGTTTCACCTGTTCGTTGTGTGTATTGATTGTCATGAAAATGAAGTAGCAATAAAGTCTTATGTTGGTTTTGTGATATGTACAATGTTTTAGGAAAGAGCCTCATCAATAATCATGTCCACGGTAATACTCATAAGGAAATAAAAAATACAGGAAAATCATTATTGCTATGAATTCTCTCTGTAGTATCACAGAATCATATGTAATTTTGTACCTTGTAAAGTTCTTTTCCCATAGACAGTTATTTCATTTCACAGAGTAAAGGAGGAATCGGCATTAACATATGTAAAAGTTCTTGACTATGCAATTAGAATAAAATAATTTTTCCTTGAAATTACACCAGTTTATAACATTGTGAACGGAGGAAAAAAACAACAAAAAAGAACAGAATGCTGTAAAAAATACCTGAGAAGGTCTGGAAGGGAAATAAACCAGTGAAATACGTAATTACCTGTACCTGGACACAAAATAAACATTAATTTTTTTCTACATTAGACAAAGATATTATGCTGTTGCTCCTCACTTCCTATGTCTTCCTTCCTAAGGAAAAACTTAGTTTGACTACATGTCTCCATATTTGTCCTGTTATATGATGCTTCTGGAGGGAGTAATGTTTAGCTGAGGTATAAATGATTCAGCAGACTTCAGTAGAAATGTTAAGACTGGACATCATTTTGAGAGTAAACAATTAGAGTGGGATCCAGAAAGAGAAGGTATCATGGGGAAAAAATGGCCATGGGGTTTGTGACCAAACATATTTGGGAAACACGCAAGAAGTGTTGCATAAAATCTGATTAGAAAAGACAGCAGAGGGAAAGGATTCAGAAGGGAAATAGGAAGAGTTCAGGGCTAAATTAATATATGCCCAAGAGTAAGAATGGCCATCTGGCAACTCGTTCCTAACCTGTACCCTTAGGAGAAAGGAGGCAATGGCTTAGAAGGAGAAAAGATGAGTAAAAATAATCAAACACTTAGAAATAGGATAAAGAAAATTGGAAAGGCTCTAGAAAGCTTTGGAAAAGTTTCAGAATAAGCAGTGAAACTGGAGGAGAACAGAAAGGCTGGTGTAAAGGGTAAGGGTTGATACTGTGTAAGCATGTAGCCTTTCACAGACGTCTGTTCAGAAATATTTAACAAAGCTGCAAGGCCGTGTCTCCAGCTGATGCTGTATGAAAAGAAAATGAAAGTAAAGGTGTTGCATGGGGCAGTTTCCAGATCCCAACGTGATCTTGAACAATAGAATCATCAGGAATTCAGAGCGTAAGGAATGGAGGAAGGCTCCATTCTTTGCGTCTGTGGTAGTCACATGCGTCTATCTATGTGTCTTTGAATATAAGCTCAAAGTGGTGTAGGGAATGAGCATGGGTCTGAGAAGGTGCTTAAAGTTAAGCTTCTGTTCAGGTGTTGTGTTGAATGACAGTCTAAGCAAATATGGAAAAACTAATTTATTTTTTTTTAAGTAATATCTGAGGTTTGCAGAAGTCCAATATCATACTGTTTTGTGGGAAACAGCAGCAAAACCTCAAATATTTGCACATGTACTTCTATAAGCAGCAATGAATATACAGCCAGTAATGTCTCATAGAGAATAAAGGACAGTCACTGCTGCTAAAATGAGCTTAAAAAAATGTAGGTACAATGCTCTCTGCAGCCGTATATACCAAGATATGTATAGAAATACCAGTGTCTATGATACGACCTTGAGGAAACCTAGTTGTAACTATTAGGAGAAATTAAGTCTGTAATAAAAAATAGAATTTCTACCTTTTCAGTTTAAATTTCCCTAACTTTTTAACTTGTAACTAAATATTTTTCCACATTTATAATTTTACTCTGTAATGGGCATGAGATTCTGTAAGAAATTAAACACTTTTCTTGTGTTCCAGAGTTTCTTCTGATTCAAATGTTAACTGACTGATTTATTAACAGATTTGTTTTTTGACAGATAAGGATCATTTATTTTTAATTGGAAAAAATCCCACTGGATCTGATTATCATATAAATTGTTCTTGAAATAAAATGGGTTAAAAGAAATAGGCACCTCTCAGACCAATGTTATTGCTGATAGTATCTTAAATCAACTCGTCACATTTGTTCCCCTACTCCTTCTCTTACTTGAGGGATATCACTTACTTATGATCAAATTTATCTCTGTGGGTGTGGATTACTTCTAGTCTTAGTGAAGTTATCCTGAAGTAGTTAGTTCAGAAAAACAAGTAGTTAAAAGATCAAAAACTGTCACTGAATAAAGCCATCTTAAAGATAATGTTTCATATCCAGGCAAAGAGTGAGTAATCAAAACAGATTCTTTTTACTATGCTTTGTGATATGAGGACATTTTGGCAGTTATTTATCTTTTTCATATTGAAGGATATTAGTGAAATTGTACAGCCAAAAGGATTACTGTTCATAGATACCCTTGTAAACTGCCAGTCTTCACAACCAAAAACTCTGAAGAAGGGAAAATTCAGGAGATGATAGAAGTAATATAAGGACATAAAGCAATGTCTTGCCTTCCATTCCTGGGTCAAAGATGGTTCAGGGGAGTACCAGTTAAGAAATAACTAGGTATACATGCTGTATGCAAGATAGGCCTATATGCTGATGTCTAGTTGTAAGTAGTAGGATATTGGTACAGCTAGTTCTACATGGTCTTTGTAGGAGATGATATATGCTTTTGGTTGCTCACATCTTTCACAAGTTCTAAGTGCTGGACAATTTCAGCGCTTCCTCCTTTCCCACCTTTGCTGCAAAACTCTGCTTCTTCCAGCAAAACTCTTCTTCTTTTGTCACAATCATTCAGTTGTAATTTCAGGTCTGGGGAACATGAGCGAGGAGCAGTGCAAAAAAGAAAAGAAGGTGGAACCCTACCAGGTTTGCTTGTACTATTCTTGCTTCTGCTTTTTTGTTTGTGTTTTAGCTGAGATAATTAGTTTGAAAAGTTGGTGCTTAATGCATGCGTGTGTTTGAAGGAAGGACCAAGGCAAGGTTATCAGTGACTAAATGAATCAGTAGGCTGTGGACAAAATGGTTTTGCAATGAAGAAATGTTTATCAATAGCAGCAAAATTCTGACAAAGCCGTGCTGAACTTCCACCTGTGTTCTGGTTTGTTCTGATTATGACAACAGTGAAGGGGTTGAAGAACAGAAATTATTAAGAGACAGCAGAAAAGACTCTGCTAAGTGGAGAATTAGCAACTCTGAAAAAGAATCAGAAGTTTAATGGCATGATTTCTGAGTCTTTTCATTCCATTTCATTAAAGATTTTCCAAAAAAAAAAAAATTTTTGGTGGCATATAGCTACCTGAAACATCAGACCTGAGCAAACATAAGTAAAACTTTACATTCATTTAAAGACCTTCTCATACAATTCTCTTCTTGTAGTATATGTGGGGATACAATACTATTTGATAAAGAGTACTGAGTTCAATTAAAACTGAAAAGCTTTCAAAACTGGAGACCTCGAGAGGAATTTCAGAAGTCCATACTTCATTTATTAAATGCCATAACTATACAATTCCATGGCTTCTAAAATTGCTTAATTGTTTCCACATTTTTGTTCCTGCAGAGAAATGTGTGCTTGCTTGGGTTTGGATGCAACATTTACGGTGTGTTTTGTTCAGTTTTAAAGATACTGGTGAAATGAAGAAAATAACAACTTCATTCTTTCGTACAAGAGTTGTTCTTGCCCCCAACAAGGTAAGGGCATTTTTGGTACACTGTACAAACAATGCAAATTTTTGATGATGTGGAAAAAAGCCCCAAACCTTTTTCTGTAATTCTTCAGTGAATAAGACTTTAATCAGAAGGGGTTTATATAATATTAGAAATAGATTTCTCAGCACACTCTTTTCATGTGAAACTGTTGCAATAGCAAAATGCAAAGCTAATCAAGATGAAAGACAACTTGTAAAATTCAGAAGCTTGTGATAAATGTCTTTTAAGAGAGGTGTAGCTCTGGGTTTTCACTAATTTCGAGATGTGTCTTAGCATAAACCTACAATAATGATTGGAATATTTTTCATGTGCATTAATAATAACAGACTATAGACTTCCTCAGTCCCCTTTTTCCCTCCCACTTTTTCACTTCACACGTGTTAATCTGATATAATTAATTGCAATTGGGAGTGCTGTCAGTATTTTATCAGCTGTGGATTTATGGACTGAGCAAGCTGCTGATTATTAAGATTATTAAGAAAGTCCTCCTGATAACTCTGAGTGCTAGACATTGCTTAGGGTTTGGGATTTTTTTTTCAGACAAAAAGATGTGCATGAAAATATAAGTAGTGAATATTTTACAGTGAAGTTAGAACTGCAAAGCCTCAGGAGACATAATTGCAGCTATGCAGACACGTGGAGTAGTAATGCAGTACATTGGTTTATAGCTGATTTTTTTTCCAGGAAATATGTGGGACAAAGATAACATATATTTAGTCAAATCAATCACATGATCAACACTAAAATGAATATTTTTCAGATAACCTGTCTATGAATAAAATAAAGAAAGCATGCTGGTTTTGTCTAATCACTTCCTAGCTACTCAATAAAAAAAAAAAAGAGAATAAATTGACCTTTTGCAAGTATTCCCAAGTCTTAAAGGGAAATGTAAATAAATACTTTCAATGCAAGAGCCTGTAAACATATTTGTTTCTTAATCAGTTTGTCATGATGACAGAGAAGTATTGGATGGCAGAAATTAAAACCCTGAAGGGGGAAGGGCCAGACAAATACCAAGATACTTGGATGGTTATTTTTTTTGCTTAGAGAAAAAGTTGTCCAAAAGTAAAGGAGAGGGGCCGCTCTTGCTGCGTAGCTACCTAAAGCAGAGATTTGTGTTAGTGCAGCAAACCATTATTTCAAGTTTATTTCAACAGCATCAGTGAGAAGTATATAGCTGTGGAGTCTCTGGTGTTTTTTTTCCTTTTTTTTTTTCTTTCACAATATATCTTTCCCCACAGAATACTGTTCTCCCCTGAGCCTGGTAACATCCATATCCTTCTCCTAAGTTTACCCATCTGGACCCTGCTGACTTTCTCGGTGAACTCCAAGAAGCTGTAATAGGGAGCGAAAGCAAAGCAGTCAGTGCATTTTAGAGGGCGGAAGGTATCAGCAGAGGAAAACTGTGTCAAGACAGAGTGCAAGTGAATCCTGCATGTGTGGGTGCCTTCCACAACAGTTAGAAGTTAATGAACTCTCCCCCTTATTCAAGCCATGAAACCCCTTAGTAGGAAGAGGCTCACCCTCATCACAATTTTAAATACAGCTCGAGCTCTATTAGCTGCGTAGGGAAGTGGGATGAAAGCCCTGCATCAGCTGCCTTTAAGGTTTTCTGAAAAGAATAGTCTGGGGTGCTTGTGCAGTGGTATCACAGAAGCCGCATCAAGGTCTCAGTGGTCTCTGCTAAAACAGTCAGTGCCTGCACCTGTCAGACATATCTATCAAATAATGTCTTGAGCCAAGTTGATTACAGATTTGAGACTGAAAGCTGTTGAAAAATATATTCTTAACCAGTGCTCTCGCTTCACCCAGTGCTGTGAGGGCGTCGGAGAGAGAGAAGTTGGGTGCAAACCAACATCCTGCCATCCTCTCGCGCGTGCTGCTCTGAGAGCCCTGCACTGCCTCCCACCGTCACCTCTCCAAGTAGAGGGTTTCCTCCGTCCTTAAACTCCGGGAGAAACGCCAGGTGAGGCGGGCTGGTGTTATTTGGTAATTGCAATGGGATGTGTGATGAGGTGGGGCTCCCTGAGTCCAGGTAAGGAGGAGAGGGTGGGCAGGGGAGTTGCATGGATAGGGAAGGACAAGGAAGGTCATGGAATTGGAGAGCACTGTGTAGCTGGAGCTGTGTGGGAGGCGGTGGAAGAATCCTGGGGAGGGACCTGAGAAGAACACCTGCTCTTACCACTCGGGATGCAGTGCAAAGGGGCTCACCGGTGCTCCCGGGTGCAGTTTGAAGTTGTTGTTCTGGCGGCTCTCTGCCAAGCAAGAGAGGGGATTGATTGCACGTTGATTTAATTCCCCCTGCTTCCACTCCCGCCACACGTACATACACACCCCTCCTCGGCCACTGTCTAAGGAACAAAATCTCCTCGGGAGGACAGAAAACGATCTCAATCTGGGCACAGCAGCAGGGGAAAAGCGGCACTAACCACTCCCAGCGGAAGGGCTGCGCAGCCGGATGA
>NW_009695923.1:390-5468 GCF_000703405.1 Apaloderma vittatum | reverse complement strand
TCAACCAGTTGCCAACCAGTACTCCCAGGTCTCTCTCTGCTGGACTGCTCTCCAGCAACTCCTGCCCCAGTCTGTAGCGCTGCAGGGGGTTGTTGTGGCCAAAGTGTCGGACCCTGCATTTGGTCTTGTTGCACTTCATACCGTTGGCCTCGGCTCATCAACCCAGCCTGTCCAGGTCTCTCTGTAGAGCCTCCCTACCCCCCAGCAGATTGACACTTAACCCCAGCTTGGTGTCTTCTCAAACTTACTAAGGGTAGACTCAGTCCCCGCATCCAGGTCGTCAATAAAGATGTTGAACAGGAGTGGCCACTGGTCACTGAACACCAACTGGATGCAGCATCATTTACCACCACTCTCTGGGCCCAGTCATCCAAACAGTTTTTAACCCAGTGAAGGGTGCACCTGTCCAAGGCATGGCCTGACGGCTCTTCCAGGACGATCCTTTTTTAATAGATGGAGGAAGAGAATGCTGAGCATGAAAGAGTTGCTCAAAGTCTTGCAGGTAGAGAACTCATGTCTTTTGGGTTTTTTTGTTTGCTTTTTTAGGCCTGTGCTTGGCAATTGATCTGTGTCAGATGTTACTGTTTTTCTCCATTACTTCAATCCAGGACAGTTTCACTTTTTTTGAAGCATAACAAACTTTTAAGAATATGAGAAATTATAGGATATGAAAAGAACAGCCATTTGGCACCTGAGTGTTTTCTGTGTTGTTGTATGCTCAAAACAAGGTACTTGTGACAAATCCTCTGTGATTTTGGCATGTGGAGTAAAGACTGACGTCTACTCTATTTAGGGTCATATTATCTGTAGTGACCAGTATTTGGTATTTGATCTGCCATTGGCTTTGTGAGCCAGTGCTGTATCAGGCAGCTGGAATATACTTCATCTTTCCAATTTCAAAAGGCACAGAAAGTTAATCAGTGAGTGCCTGAGTAAGGTTTGGATGCAATTGAAATTCAAAAGCTTGAGCTCCAAAATTTATTTGATTTTTAGCAGTTACAATCATTCATGATTGTTTTATGTTTTAATGGAATATACAGCCATTGTCTTAAATACCAACTGTGCAGATCTAGAATTGAAGATCTCCCCTTCAGCTCCATCTTTCTCAGTCTTCTCACTGGATGATAAGGCCAAGCCAGATGAGTCTTGGCTGGTGAGTTTCTTGCTCAAAATTCATTTGGTTTCTGAAAAAAATGAGATTTGGAGTAGCCTGTGTTTGAATGTTTCCAGCTACCTCTCAATTTTCCTGCCAACATTTTTTTGTTCAGTCAGGTGTTGTGGTCTGTAGATATTTCACTGACTCAGAGGAAGCCTGGCCAGGGCAGCTGCATATTTGCATGGTGTTGTTATAAACCTATCCTCTTTTGCTCTGCTGCAAAAACATGCAGGTTTCTGTCCAGAAAATCTGAAGATAGTGTCACAGTCTAAAGATAGATAATCTGTCTAGTGTGTTGTTATCTTTACTCATTCAAAACTTTATAATGTCACATCTGAATTCGCAATTTAATGCTTTTATGTCATGGATGTAACCAATTGATTATGAGGAGCAGAGGATTCCATTGCTCTTTGAAGCAGCCATTGGTGAACATGAAAAGCATTACTACGTCGTACAGCAAAGAAAGTTGTCATCTGCTCCTGAGTAGTAAGAGATTGTCTTTGAAACTGTCTTCATGTCCACACTCTCTTTCTTACTGATCTAAGGCATAAATATCTTTCTTGCAATTGAAACACTAAAGTAAGAAATGCTCAGGGAAGATTTCTTTCATTGACAAAGGTGAGATCTACCATATTAATTGCATGACATATCTTTAAGATGTACATATAGAAGAGTTCGCTATTAGTTGAATGTTGTGTGGTTATATCAATAAATGGATATGGGAGGACCATGCATACATGCTCTCTTCCCTTGAATTTCCAAATGTTTGAGGTGTCTTTGGGAGAAGCAAAGAAGCTGCCACCATTTTCATCACCACTGGAATTAAGATGATTTTTCTCCCTTTTCTTTTGGAAAAAGAGCAGTCCTCTCAACTGCAACTTTTTTCTTTTCTTTCCTTTCAAGGTATGAACAGTTAGTTGCTATTGACTTCATGGTAGTTTCAGCGTGAAGGACAGTATATCTTCCTTGTGAGGAACAAGGGATACTTCTCTGATACCAGTAACAAAAGGTTGTATTTTCCTGTGTCTGAGAGAGGGAACGTTTGTAGAGGATCATGAAGTTCTTTTTCTGAGATACAGATAAGCAGCTCCATAGTTTCTCTCAGCTTGTGGAGACAAGTGTATGTCAGCCTGGCTATATGCACACACCAGTTGTCTGACTAGATAGGTTTGTCCATGCTATGTGAATGCTGTGACATTGTTCATGTGTATGTCCAGGTAAGTGGCCTGGTGGCCAGATCTATGTCCAAAAACAGTAGGAAGCCAATTTCCTTTCTAAACCTAGTTCCGACTTTCCATAAGTAAGAGCTTTTTGAAAGTGCTTTACAGTACTGTGTGAGATGCAACTGATAAAGGTTTTACTGTTGGGTTTATGCATTTCGTGTGTTAGAGTGTTACAAGGTAAAACTAAACCTAAGCATGATGAAAAGCTGAAACAAGCAAAATAAATGGCTCCTTTCCCTAAGCCTGGAGGTGGGGTTTTTTTGTTTGTTTTACTGTATCACTATTACTGGCCAGCTTTCTAGCATGGATAGTACAGGAACAGCCTAAAGACATATTTTCTACTGTTACGTGCTCTGCAACCTCACTGACATCAGTGCAAATGTATATATATTTATCTGAGAATGAATCAGGCATAGATAAGAAGTGAAAATCTCCTAATACATTATTTATTCAAATAATTCACTCTATGTAGATGAACCACATATTCAATTCATCTTTGACAGTCCTGAAAAGCCTGCCAAATATCTCTGTATAAATCCCAACAATCTAATATACTTTCATAATATTTATTGAAAAATATGAGAAAGTGTTTCGTCTTGTAAATAGGGTATATGGATTAACTTCTGGGAGCAATGAATATTCCAGGGGAAAAGATGTGACAAACGGTTTTCATTTCTTTCCGTACAGACCGTCTTAATTGCATAGAGGTGCTTTTTTTGATGAGGGTTGAGCAACAGTATCTTCCAGAAAAAATCATGGAAAACCCATCACTGCTCACAGTTGTGTCAACTGGTAGAAAGTACTCAAGAGCAGATGGTTGAAAGTGGAGTGAGAACTTGGGTCAGAGATATATACTTCCCCAAAAGTGAAATTTGGCACAAAAAAACCAATATAAAATGACTAGTTCTCTAAAATACGTGTGGGCTTTTTAAGCTCAGGTAAGCCAAATATTATTTGTTCCTCATAGTCAAAGATGACTCCCTTAGCATCCAAACCTGAAAGAAGTTCAGGAGCGACTCATGTTAGACACCATCGCCTCCAAGTGACCACCAGCTGGGTCACCTCGTTCTCTGTGAGGCTTCTGAGCCAGACCCCGCATAGTTTGTGACATCTGACAGAATTTCAGAGGGGACTGTGCTGCAATTTGAAAGGTGCAGGTGTTCCTGTTGTTAGTGACCCCATTGCTTTTTTGTCTCAAAGGAAAACTGGCTCTGCTTTTGAATTAAGGGGTTTGCACACTACAGTGAGGTTGGTCTTGCCCCAATGAATTATCTTCTGTTCATCAGGCTCTTGTAGTACTCAAGATCTTTATCCATGCTCTTGCACCTTCATTGCAATTTGTTTCTTCACATTTGTTCTCCCTGCAAAGTTGCTCTGTTGTCTCTCTTCTGCTTCCTGATGTTTCTCATGCTTACTTATCTCACTGGTGTTTTTACACTGCAGATATGTTCCCAGCTTCTGTCCCGTGCTCCCACATGTTTTCTGATTTCTCTTGTGTATCAAGGCTTCTTGCACTACAAAATCATGTCAAGAAAGGAAAGAATTTAAATGCTTGCTCTCTGTAATATGAAATCTTTGTCCTGGTATTATTTGCTTTCTACTAGGGATAGAAGATTGTCAAGTTTTGTATTTATTTTTATTCACTGCATTTTTAATGGGAAATATTCATAATGAGATCTTTTCAGGAGAAGTACAAGGTGATGAATAACATGTACTAACTATTGCAATAAAATCCTTGGGCCACGTACCCTATGCTTAAGTCTTTTTCTCATGTCCCCTCTTCCCCCTCAAATACAGCACTGAATTCAGTTTTGCAACATATTTGGATAAAATAATACTGGGGGACTCCCCTTACTCCCCTCCTCTTTCTTTCTTTCTGATTACACAAAGGGAATTGCGTTCACTTTGAGAGAGAGAAAACAAAAAATGGAGGAGGGAAGGGGTTACAATCAGGTCAAATGGAAATGACCAGAAGCAGAGTCACTAGCACAGATGAAGTACAATTGTACTTTATTGGGGGCTCCAGGTACATTATTAGGGACCCAACTCAAATACCTTTATATGAATGCCTGCAGCTTGGGCAATAAACAAGAGGAGCTGGAGATGCTTGTGTGTCTGCAGCGCTATGACCTTATCGGCATCACAGAGACATGGTGGAATGACTCATATGATTGGTGTGTTGGACTAGAAGAGTATAAACTGTTCAGGAAGGACAGGCAGGGGTAACGAGGAGGGGGTGTTGCCCTCTATGTCAATGAGCGTCTAGAATGCATGGAGCTCCACCTGGCAAGTGATGACGAAAGAACCGAGTGCCTATGGACCAGGGTGAAAGGAAGGGTAGGAGACTTTACAGTGGGGGTGTGCTGCAGATCACCCAATCAGAAGAACCAAGTGGACGAAGCCCTTCATAAGCAGATAGGAGTTGCTGCTCGTTCACAAGCCCTGGTGCTCATGGGGGATTTTAATCACTCCGACATCAGTTGGAAAAACAACATGGCAGGGAAGAAAGAATCCAAGAGATTCCTGCAAGGCATTGATGGTAACTTCCTTATCCAAGTGATAGAGGAACCAATGAGGAGAGGTGCCATGATAGACCTCGTTCTCATCAGTAGGGAAGGGCTGGTGGGTAATGTTAAACTTGTGGGTAGCCTTGGCTGCAGTGACCATGAGATGGTGGAGTTTGAGATCCTAAGGGCAGC
>NW_009695923.1:0-216 GCF_000703405.1 Apaloderma vittatum | reverse complement strand
TAAAAGGAGGAAATCAGGCAAAAACACCAGGAGACCTATATGGATAAACAAAGAACTCCTGGCTAAAATCAAATACAAAAGGGGAACACCCAAAGTGTGGAAGCAGGGACTGGTAACCTGAGATGATTACAAGGAACTTGCTCGTATAATCAGAGACCAGGTTAGAGAAGCTAAGGCCCTGGCTAAGTCAAATCTGGCCAGCGATATCAGAAATAA